>NC_053426.1:109994237-110294237 GCF_007990345.1 Gossypium hirsutum
AATAATAAAATTTTAGTATTTTAAATTTATATAATAAATTTAGGGTTAGTATTTGATGCACTGGTGGTGTAATTTTTATTATTCTATAAACAATTTTAGAAAATTGTCTCATATCTCTCTCTTTTCTTTTAATATTTATTTTACCCTAACACTTGTTAACCCCTTAACTTTGTTTATGTAATCTAAAAACACCACTAGTAGTATTCCTTATAAAATTAATGTATATTTTTATTTTCATATTTTAATTGATTTTTTAAAATTTTCTCTCCATATATGTTAATATGACATTTTAAATTAATTAATAATTTATATATGTCTAATTTATTAATAATCTCGACTCTTGAGTCTTGAAGTATAATTTTTGTAATAAAAATTGAGATTGAATTATATATATTTGAAATAAAAAATAATATATATCTACTCTTTGTTTTTTTCTATTAATATATACTATACTCTAGTATTTGAAGTTCTTAACACACAAGAAATAGAAAGAGGTAAAGTCCAAAACCCTTGCCTGCCTTTTGGAATCGCCCTCGGGTAAGCCTAATTGCTAATTGCCTAATTGGTTAGCCTTTTTATAGTTGGATTTTTTTTGTTTGACTTTAATTACATGCATGCATGCAGGCAGGCAATCGTCATGATGGCTCGGCCAATAGGAAGACTTTTTGCTCTGTCTTATAAAATAAACAAGCTGATAACCTAAAACAAAACATCAATTATAATATTATAAGCTAATCATCTAGTTGTTTCAGTGGTGTGAAATTACTAGAAACTTGTATAATGTTAGATTTGCCAGCTGCAAGTCAATGGAATTTATGATTTCTTTATCACCAGGTCGATCGATATTGACAGTTTAATGAATTAATTAAGTTGTTAATTGAATAAGTTGATTATATGGAGTTTTTTATCTTGGCCAAAAAAAGTGTGGGTTTTAATTTCTTTATTCAATTCTTTTGTAGGGTGTTATAGGGCCTTAGGGGTGAGAAGAGAGGGCCTTTTGGCTAAGTAGTGATCTTTCAAAGACTCCAAGAGCACTCCTTAATCATCAATTTTTTTCAGTCCATTATTTTTCCTTGCAGTACTGTTGTTATTCACGATTAATCCAGTTGAAAGTGTCGAAGATGAACAACAATTGATGAACTACAAAATTAATTTGAGTGAAAAATGTATTGCAGTCCCATTAAATTAAAATAACAAAATGATTTTACAGTTAAATGCTAACTAATAACTAATTTAACTATTACTAACAACTTTCTATTATTCAACCAACTGTGGGTATCTTTAATAAATCTACCTATAAGCAGAGGCGAATTTTGGGGGTGGACAGGCGGCCGCCACCCTGAAATTTTGTGAAATTTCCTTTTAAGTTCCTTTAGGTTTTAAAAATTGTTAATTTGATATCATAATTAGTGTTTTAAAAGGAAAATTTATGTTTAGCACCCCAAATTTTTTCAAAGGTTTCTTTTGTTAATTTGATTTTTTTTACCGATTTTGTAATTTTTATGATAAATTTAGTAACATTTCTAGTTTAATTTGGTAAACTATTATAAAATAGTATCTGAATATTAATTTAGTAAAAAAAATTAATAATTACAATATCTAAATATAAAAGATATCTAAATATTAATTAGGTAAAAATAAACTTAAATAATTATACTATCTAATATAAATTCAGCATTTAATTTAATTTATTTTTCTTAAATTTTAGTAATCAAAATTATCTAGAATTTATAAACAATTTGTTTAAAGTATTATAATTTCTTCAGGTTCTATCATGCTGGTATTGTGAACATAATTTAATATTATTTTCGATAGACGGCTTATCAACCAAAAAGGTGTTGTAATTTCTTCTAACTCTATCATCTTGGTATGGTGAACAAAATTTAGTATTATTCTCTTAGATAAATTATATAAATGGTCATTCTGAGTATTAAATTTTTTTAAAATTATTCAGTTTTAAAAAGTTATAAAATAATTGCTCAATTTATCTTTTTATTCTTTTTGAGTCCAAAATCGTTAAAAACTTAATAGTTGGCTGAGGTGGTTGTTAAGTTAATAACTTATTTTTTTAACTTTTATTTTTAATATACATAATTTCTATGTCATATAATAATTAAAAAATTTATTAACCCAAGTCACTCAGGGAGGTGGGGTGGGGTGATTTGGGTTAAAATTTGTTTAATTATTATATGAAATGAAAATGATATATATTAAAAAACAAATTATTAATTTAATAGTCATATCAGTCAACTGTTAAGTATTTAATAATTTTGGACTTAAAAAAATAAAAGAATAAATTGGGTAATTATTTTATAACTTTTTGAAATTGGATAATCTAATCTAATACTCGAGTATCTATTTATGTAGTTTACTCTATTCTCTTTGAATATTGTCCTATCTCTTAAAACTCTATTACTTGGAAGAGTGTCTTTAAAGATGATAAATTCGAGCTACTTCACAGATTCAACATCAATCTGTTTCGAGTGAAGTGTTTTTATTTTATTTTAATAGGTGTTTCTATTTAATTATGTTCATAAATAAATTATATATATTATAATATTAAATTAAAAAATCATTAATAAAAGAAGAAAGAGTGATCCCTAAAAGAAGGGAAGAATGATGTGGAATAACGTGAAATGGTTATGCATATAATTAACACCTACAAACAGAATGATTTCAACATCCATGCAAATGTGGGATGAATGAGATAATTTTCACCCTATTCCACTCTTACATATCTCTTCATATTTGAATACTAGACCTCAAATATGATTTTTCTAAAAATAATTTTTTAAAAATTCCTTTTATCTCAAAATTCATTAAACAGCAAAATAAAGGGTAAATTCATAACAAAATAAAGGCAAACTAAATTCAAGTCGTCAGTTTTAGGGTCCTCATCTTCAGTGGGTATGACAAAAGCATCAGAAGATAAAATACTCGAAATACTATCTGGAATCTAATTAAAAGAAAAACGGGCTTCAAATGATAAAGCCACCTTAGCAAGACTATGGTTGGAGATAAATTCATGTAAGCAACGAATAAGTAAATTAACGAAGAAATTAAGAAGACCGAATACAAATATTTTATGTGGAAACACTCTTTCGAAGAGGATAAAAATTCACGGGTAAAGATAATTTCACTAAATTGAAAAAAACGAAAAGTACAAAGATAGAGATAAAAACTAAATCCTGAAACCCAAAAATAAAATATCTCAAAACGTAAATACAAAATTCCCTGAAAGCTTATAAAAACTAATACTTGAGTGTGTTATGGGTTAATCTTTCTAGGGTAAAAAATGACTTATTTATAGACTAAATTCGTAGGTCAAATAATCTTAAAATAATTTATACTAATCAAAGTTTGAAAACTAAAATAGTGTTTAACTAAAAGAAGTAAAATCGAGAAAATTGAAGAACATATAGTTGCTTGACTTTTTGGCTGCTCATCGAGACGAAAAACTCCTATTCGTTACTATATCACACACTATTTATACTGAAATGCGAGATATACTCCACAACTATATATCACTTTATTTACTGACCGTCGAGTACATTGGAATTAAAACTGAGCTTTCAACATGGAACAATCTCGTAAAATCAACCCAAACTGGGAAAGATAGTGAGACTATGAGAGTGCAAATTCAAAGCATTTATAACATCTAAGCAATCTGACTTTATAAGAACATAGTATTTCTGCATGTCAATTTTATTATCTGTGATTTTGTTTAAACAGGATAAATGATTAAACTATGGTTTTTAATTAGGTAAATTATTTATGAATTGGTTGGATTCATTGGTGATCCAGTTGTAACCTTCAAATTCCATATTCACATGGTTTGGCCGGCTCCTTCCAGTTTACTTGCATTCTTTTAAACCAAACAAGCAAATTTCTAAACAAAGTTTAAACCTTACATATATAACTCATATTTTTTTCTGAAATTGAGTAAGAGTTTTTGTTTTTTCAGTATTGATTGTATGCCATGTGTTTTGATTTTATTTTTATTTATTTATTTGTCACTATACTAGTGATTTAGTTAATATTAAATTTAACCTTCAATATTTATATATTTTATTAATTTTGTTATTATTATTTTTACTAATTTTAATTCTTAACTTTTTAAAAAAGAATCAAATCACTCTTTTAAACAGAAATACTGACTAAAACATCAATTTTTTCAGCCATATTAGTGTGGTAACCGATGTGATAGTGCACATGTATTTCATGTTGACATGGCGCTATTTGTCTTATATGTCTTGTATCAAGAAATAATTTTAAAAAATTTAAAAAGAAGAAGCAAGAAATACATGTGAATTGTCATGCTAGCTGCCATAGTTAAAATTTAATATTTGGTCGTTATTTCTATTTAAAAACATCTTTTTAAAAGGTTAATCATCAAATTCGACTCTTTTTAAAAAATTGATTGTCAAATTTAACTTAAAATTCTGAGCCAAAACGAAAAAAAAAACTTCAAAAGCTAAATTTAACATTATACCATTTATTATTTTATTAAAAAATTAGAATATACATTCTATAAGATAAATCTTACATTCAAAAATCCAAATGATATAAATTAGGTATGGAAAAAATTAATATACCGAATTGTCTAATTTAGTACGTGAGAGACTCCTCAAGCATTAATTAGTTTACTAAGATCACGCCTTCCCATTGTTGTTCCATGTACATGGTATTGCCTTTATTTTAGAGAAAGTTGAAGGCAACTACCAATTCAACCGATTTTGATGCTTGCCAATTGTAATCAAAATATATCTAGACTTAGAATAATTATAACGAGGTTATAACAATTTTAAAAACAATCTAATTATTGGGTAAACTATACAGGTAGCCACTTAAGTATTAATAAATTTCTTTTTTAGTTATTCAACTGTTAAAAGTTACAAAATGATTACTCAATTATTGGACTTTTTATTTTTTGGTTGCTAGATGTTAAATTACTAACGAAAAGATAACTTGATGGCTTTTAAAATTAGCATAATAGTAATTTTAAACCTTGACATTTATACATTATATCAATTTAGTATTTATCCTAAAAACTACCAAAAAAGACCAAATTACATAATGTGTAAATGTTAAGGATTAAATTTTTTAGAATCAATATTAAATTGATACAATATATAAATATTGAAAGTTAAAGTTACTACTATGCTAATTTTAAAAATTGTCACATCATCTTCCCATTGACCATTTAATGGCTAGTGACCAAAAATCAAATAATTATTCATCACAATCACAATTTAAATTGAGTGACACCTGAACTGGAACAATAAGAGCGTGTTTGGAGATTTTTTAAATGCTAACGTTTAAAATTTATTAATTGTTTTATTTGAATAAATAATTATTTAAAAAATCAAGTTATTGAAATATTATAATTTTAAAAACTAATTATAAAATAAGAATAAAGATATTAAAAATAAATTATATAAAAAATATTCAATATAAATATTATTGCATTTGTAAAAATTTATAAATATTTTTAATAAAAATAAATATTAGAATTAAATAAAAATATTTTTTGAAATTAAAATTTTTTATTTTATGATGAGATTACGTATATAAAATAAAATAAAATTATAAATAACTCGAATCATCTCTTCATAGAATTTTTAAAAAAAATTGAATTACTCAAATCATTAATTCAAATTTTGAAATCCTTCAAATTTTTTACTAAAACAAATAATCTCATTTTTATGATTTTGAAAATCATCCTCTTATAGATTTCTCATCTAAATACAATTTAAGTATAATAAAATTAAGCCTTCCATTTGTTATTGGTGGGCCAATAAACATGTTATATCAGTTAAAATATATAAGGTGTTAATACTAATATCAATAATAATAATAGAATGATCACAAAATAATAAGAAAAACATATACAAATTTTACATGAAAATTCTTTCAAGAAAAAATTACGGGTGGAGGAGAAGAAAATTCACTAATGTCAAATTCAAATGATATAAGATGAGTTTCAACTACATCTATTTAAAAGTTGAAAAATCTTATTATAATGAGCGTCAAATAGAAGCAGTTTAGTAAGGTTGAAACACCTTGTTCTAATCAATATTAAATAGAAGAAATATAGTTCTATACAGATTCCACTTGCACAACCTATACCGTACCTCGGCCCTTAGCCTTAAGCCCATTACAGACCCCTTAGTTTTACCACTATATTATTTCTTTAACAATAATTGGGTCACACAACTCTAACATAAGACTTAAACTAGATCTTATTATGGGCCGAGTAGGGTCGATGCAAAATTTTAGGCTTGTTGGGCTCGGCTTAAAAAGGCTTAAAATTCTACCCAAGTCCAACCCAAGTTAAAAATGCTAAACCGAGTCTGACTCGGCCTGTATTAATTTTGTATATTGTTTTTTATATAAAAAATTAAAAATATAATCATTAAATACACTAGAAATATTAAAATAAATATTTTTCAACAATTGAAAATGTATTAAAAATGTTTTTATACTTAAATAACACTAAGATAATTGCAACATAGCAAGCATATGCTTCTAAAATAATAACAAAATTAACAATAAAACAAGAGTTATACAATATCTAAATAAAAACAACAACAAAATGACAATAGAAAAAAAGTTTAGGTTGATTCAAGTTGGACCAGGCCCAAGTTAAAAAATCTTACCCAAGGCTCGACTCGTTTAGAAAATGAGCTTTGTTTTTTTATTCAAGTCCATTTTTCAAATCTATATTTTTGCCTTTAATTTTCTCACTTTTCAAACGAACCTTTAGACTTATATGAATAATTTAATCCATGATCAGTTCTAACTTAAACCTTAAAAAAAAAATCATATGGCACACTAGGCCTACATAATTGCAAGGGATAGATATCAATAAGATAGTGTAACACTTGGAAAATAAAGTAGCTTTCATCAATTTGGCCGAAACAATATCTAAGTTATAGAGGGTACAAGGCTAGTGAAATGGCCCTTGTACAGGGCGAAGCTAGAAAATTTTTTTAGGGAGGCTGGATGAAATTTTAATTTTTTATATTTTATATCTTTATAATTTATAAATGATTAAATAGAATTTTTATAATTTTAGGGGGCCAAAATATAATTTTACCTTTATTAATTTAAAATTTTTAAAAAAATTTAAGGGCTTAAAATATAATTTTATATTTTAAGAGAGGCCGGGGCCGATGCTAACCCCCTGGCTTCGCCCTTGCCCTTGTACAGCCTTGCTAGTTTTCATATATATATATAAAGAGATCAGCCAATCCCTTCTCATTTGTAGGTAAAGTACAACCCTAAAGGCAGCCTCCAAGACCAGATATGAATTTTAAGTACACCTTCATCTTCATTAAGATCACCATTTTTACTATTACTCTACATAAATATTCTCTTACTTTTTATCATTATACCACTCTTTTACTAAATCAAATATTGGAGAGTATTTCAGAACACAAACTCTAACATCTCTATAGGCCATAATTTACATCAATCTTGAAAGAAGCCCAACAGCTCCAAGCATCTCCAACCCAATTCTCAAGTGGAAATAAGACCATTTTACGAGTACGAGTGATTAGATTTTGTTACGCTTTTTATTATCATAATTGAGTAAAGATTTTATAGAGGTGAGTGGAATTGGATTTTACTTCTTCTATTAAAAAAATAGACGAATCAATTTTTATATATCAAATCAAAAAATAAATTTGTCTTTTGTTAAAATTTTATTCATTTTTATTGTTAAAAATTGATCATCGTAGTCAAATGAGATACATATAACACACCATGTGCAACTGTTTGGTTATTTTGTTAGTCACACTAATTTTTTATTGTAGAAATGAATAAAAATTTAACAAAAATGTCTAGTTTGCTCTTTAATCTAACTTATAAAGATTAATTTACCTATTTTCAAGTAAAATGGATAAAATACAATCTAAATCCTAATACAGTAACTTCCATAATACTTATACATCATAGTTGTTATAGCAGTTAATAATTCAAGCTGCAAGTCCAATACAATTAACAAGTCCAAATTTATCGATTAAGTCTTAACTTAATATAGCATGAATATTATTGTCAATACAAGAGAACGTGGGTTCGAGTGCATTGAAGCGCATTATCCTTTTATTTATGGGTTGGGAGGGGCTATGAGTAGTTCTAGACATTATATAAAAAAGAACAAATATAATTAAGATCTATAACGAGATTATTAAAAAAAAACAGATTCAAAAATTTCACAAATACATAGATGGCACGAGATGATGCCCACTATCATGATTTTATTGAAACTTTCTCTCAGCCTTTCGTATTTTTTTTACTTGTAAACTTAATAATATTAGCAATTAATTTTATAAATTGATCCTAAAATTTAAATTAAAAATGAGAAAATTAACATTATTACTTTTAGATATCAAAATATATAACTTTTATCAAATACAAATATCCTATTAAATAAAATAATAATACAAGTACAAAAAATAAAAAACTTAAATACCAAACAATATATTAAACCTAATAAAAGTAAAAATTACAAAAAAATAAATTTAAATTAAAATATTTTCTAATAACTTGTGCCAAAGCCGAAATTACGCAACTTTTCAGGGCACTGGCAGTATGATTTTTGGAAATGTAATGGAAAACTTAGTAAATAGCATCCTCTATCGGGCAATCTGCCCTTTCCCAGCCAAGGAAACTTTTCAACATGCCCAACCACCGCCACGTTTTTATCCGTACGAGGAATCTATTAAAGTAGCTTAGCGCGTATCCAAAGCCTCGATCTCTGTCAGCTACCACGCGTGACGTTTACCTACCACATTAAGCGACTACGGAAGTTGTAACCGAATATTTCCAGCTCCAGTATCATATAAAATAAAGTTGTTAAATTTAGAATTAATGACAATTTTGGTCACCAATATTTGTATATTTTGTCAAAAGTATCCTAATTGTATTTTTGAGATAATTTTGGTCACTAATATTTGTATGTTTTGTCAAAATAATTTTAATTATATTTCGAACCTTTTTTTACCATCAAATTTTGTTCTTTTTTCAAACTATTTTTTCTAACCGATTTAATAAAAGTACCGTTAAAAAAATTAATAGAGATAATGTGGAATTTTATATGTGAAATATTTTTAATAAAATGTAATTTATTACTTAAATAACCCTATAAGATAATAACATGTGAAAAATAATAAAATAAATAAAAAATACTTGAAATTAAAAAAATAAGTCTTAATTTAAAGAAAATAAACATAATTATCTAAAAAAATTAACTCAATAGAAAAGCCTCTTCGTAAACAAACATATAAAAAATTAAAACCTTTTAAAAGAAAAAGAAAGATTGAAACCTTAAATTTATTCATTAAATATGTTAGAAAGAACAGTTTGAAAAAAATCAAAAGATAATGGCCAAAAACATTCAAAAATACGATTAGGACCATTTTGTTAAAATATACGAAGATTAGTGGCCAAATTAAGCATTTAGCGTTAAATTAAAGCAAAGTATACCATATTGACTTTTCAGTGGAACTCTTTTGTAAGCATTTGTTTTTTTTCGCAGTCTTTGCTTACTGCAAGAGGTTTTCTCAGGTTCAGCCTGTTCATGTCCCCCCTCCAAGCCCCTAGTCTTCAGCTCAATAAATTTAACTAAAAGAAAGTTGAATCCAACATGGGTTTTCAAGCTCTTGTTAAGCTTGCATTGATATGCTTTCATTCTCTTGCTTGGTATTTTTTTCTCAATTTTTTAAACCTACAAGATATTTTTTTTTGTTGAAAAAAATTTCTATTTTATGTTACGAGTTCATGGATTTCTTAATAAAAATTTTCTCTTGGTTTGCAGGCCTCTCTTTGCTTTAGGTTATCCTCTGTAAGTATCCTTTACATATATATATATATAATACTTTCAATGCTTTATGCTTTACTCTTTTTGACATTTCATTTTGATGGTATAATGAATAAATTGAAAGATCATTTAAAACCTGGGTTCTTTTATTATTATTATTATGAATAGTCCAGTGAAGATGTGGCATTGATAAGTATATACTTAGTTAAGCATTTGAGTATTTTGGTAAAAATAACATGCAGATTTTTGTACCAAGAGTTGATTGTATTTTGCTTCCTTTACTCAAAAAATGAGAAAATTAATTTTTGTACATTTAGATTAAAGAACAAATTGGTCATTTCTGTTAAAATTTTCATTTACTTGTACTATTAAAAACTGAGGTGATCAAGGGAATAATTAGACAGCAACATGCGATGTCCAATTTTTAACAACATAAATGGATAAAATTTCTAAGTGAATGTTCACTTTGCTCTTTGATCTAATGTAGAGAAATTAATTTATTTATTTTTCGAGTAGAGGGGGTAAAATTTAATTTGAATCATAGTACCAGGGACTCGATGGTAAATTTACTTAGTGCTTTATATATATGAAAAATGTGGTGATGATGTTGTGTTTGCCTATTAACAGACGTGCTTCCATTCAGGCAATTGAGGCTAATTCCAACACTGACACCAAGAAATTAGTTACTTATTGGATTATCTTCTCACTGATTTCCTTGTTCGAACATGCTTTCATGGGGATCCTTCAATGGCTTCCATTTTGGCCATATATGAAGCTAACCATTGTCTGTTGGATGATGATACCCCATTTCGATGGTGCCTTTTATGTTTATAATCGATTTGTTCATCCATGTTTGTATATGGATTTGCCAACTATCATTAACTGGTTCAAGAAGCAGCAAGACTTGTTTTTGAAGGACAATTTTCTTGTTGAAGTAGCTGATGACTGTGTGAAGGCACATGGACCAACAGAAGTTCAAGAGAAACTTATTGCTAATGAGGTCATATTTACTACATATATATAGGATTATATGTAGCAATATGTATTGAGCACATATATAGAGGAAAAATATCATGGAGGCCTTTGTACTTGGAGTCAGATTGTATTTGCTCTTTTTACTAGAAAAAATGGGTATATTAGTCTCTGTATGTTAGATCAAAGAGCAAACTGGTCATTCTGTTGAAAACTTCATCCGTTTCTACTGTGAAAAACTGGTCCTATATGTCAACATGAGGTATTGTTTGGTTATTCTGTTAACCACACTAGTTTTTAGCAATTGAAATGGATGAACTTTTTAATAGAAATGATTAATTTGCTCTTTGATCTAACCTACAGGAACTAATTTGTCTATTTTTCGAGTGAATAGGGTAAAATGCAATTAGATTCCTAGTAGAGAGGCTTCTATAGTACTTTTACCCTCTATATGATACTAATATGGTTGTTTTTAACAATGTAGCCAAAGGGGACGGAGACTAGCATATTGCAGAAAGGCATAAAACCTGTGCAAATAACAGAGAAATGGGAAGTTGCTCCGGTAAAGTTCCATACTCATTTTCCTCTCGAATATGCAATGAGAATTAAGCTTTTATGTGTTGCCTCATTTCTCATAGCTACTGATTGTTGACTTGAATCACTTTTGCAGATTCCGAAAACCGATCCCAATGTCATTCAGACAGTGAACAATACTACTGCTACACTTCCAGAAACTGTGGGAGAGGTGGGTCCCGATTTACCTGAGATACCTTCAGATAAGCAAGTTCAGAAGGAATGGACTTGTGCTATGTGTCAAGTGACAACCACGAGTGAGAAAACCTTGAATAGTCATTTGCGAGGAAGAAAACACAAAGACAACTTAATGCAAGCAAATAACCAGCCTTGTAAAGGCAAAGCTGGTTTGGCTTCAAAGGTAAAACAATCTGAGGTTTCCCGCAAGGAACCCCAGAAAAAAGGTTCAAAGAAACAAGAACCTCCCAAAGGCCAAATATCTGCTTCGTCAGCAGCATGCAGCAATGCAGTTAATCCTAAAACCGAGATGAGCAAATCTAATCTGCCACAAGAAGAATCGAAGAAGGCGATACCAACAACTAATATGGTGGGAAATCATGTAAAATCAAGTGAAAACGTACAAGGGCAGCAGCAACAGGTTGGGAAGAAACATGATAAGACTAAAATTCCTCAATTTAGGTGTACTATATGTAACATAACCTGCGGTCGATCAGAGGATCTGAATTCTCATCTATGGGGAAGGAAGCACTTAGCTAATATTCAAAAACTGAATAATCTTGGAGAGGGTCAGCTTGCTTGAGTTAGTGTGTCTAATCGATCTTGAAATATTTTACTGCTGTAAAGTTTAAGAAAAGAGATGGTTTCGAAGATTGTTTGTCTCTTAGTTTACAGCAGCATGTAATGCGGGAATTCATCGTATATCAAGATCACATTACATCTAATATGTGGTTAGCTTGTGATAATATAGCGGGCTATATAGTACATGGTTTGTGAGGTTTCTTGTTATCCAATATCATTGTTCCATCCATCAGAGTTTGAGAATGATGAATACAAATTCTTAGAACATTAAAACTGTAAAATGATTTTGGGATCATTATTTGAGTATTACTATTCAAGTTCGAATTTGAATTAATACTATTATCCATTAAATATTTGAATCTGTAAGAAAAAATTAGTTTCAAAATTTACAAACATTTTTGCAAAAATCCAAATTCAAATCTACCAATTTTAAATATAAAAAATAAAAATTATAAACATTATGTAACCATTAGATATGAATATCTAAATTTGAATAAGTAGTATGAATTTGGATAATGGACATCCAAAGTATCTAGTTGCATTTGTTCCAAACCTGCAACAAATAATAAATTTAAGATTCAAATTTAAATTTTATTCGAATATGCAATCTAAATTATCATCACTTGAAAGACTCGTCGTGTTTGATAGGATATATCAAAATTTTTAGAACCAAACCAATGATTGAATCAATCAAACCATTAGTTTACCAATTTAATTGGTTCGGTCTGGCTCAATTAAAAATCATAAAAAAAATTTAAAATATAAATTAAAAAATAAAAAAAAACTTGATTTAATATGTTCAATTGATCCGTACCATTTTTTTTATCAAATCAATTCAATACTAGAAAGTTGCCTTAATCAGTTTCCAAACTAATCAATCTTAGTAACCAATCCAGTTCGAACCTCTTTGGATTACGTTTCATACTAAATGATAAAACACGATATGTCTTTGGTACATTGGACATTGGAAATGGAAGAGAGTGAAGCATAAACCGATGAGCAGTAGAGGCTTTTGGTGGAGCATCAATGGCGAACCAATTAAACAGGGGTGAAGTCAAAACAATAGATTGAATAAAATTTTAATTTTTTATACCCTATATCTTTATAATTTTTTAAAAATTAAATTAAATTTTTATAATTTTAAGAGGGCTAAAATATAATTTTACTTTTACTAATTTAAAATATTTAAAAATCTCAAAAGCCTAAATAAAAATTTTACATTTTAGGGGCTGGCAGGCACTGCAATTAAACATACATAAAATAAATCCAAAACAGAGAATCCGGGTATGGAAGCATAAAGCCCCTATAAAGAATTTATTCGCAGGGCGATATGCTCTTGGAGAATCTAGTCTACCACCGGTATTGAATTTTTCCAAAAGAGATGGATTTAACAACCGATATTTACCACAATTGCCTGTAATAGCATGCATTACATCCGCAACCACTATAAATGTGACCGCGAACAAAATTGTGTCCACAACCATGGTTAAATGACATTAAGGACAATCTTATTTCCCCTGTTTTCCCGTCTTATAAACTAGCAATATAGGGAATCAGTTGAAAGGTGGTTAAGTGAAGATCTTGACATTGGTACAGGGCAGACCTACAACTCCTGAAAGAACAATCCGATCATGGTTATAACTTCTGCGATGTTGGCATCGCTAGGGAAACACCGCTGCCGCTAGGTAAATCCTTCCATTGTTGAGTAACTGTTTTAATCTGGGTGAAAAAGTTAACTCCAGCCTTGCCTGCAAATAAGAAAGAGCTTCTGAGTCAAACGGTTGGTTGAAAAGTGGGGGTTACCAGCAGATGGCAAGTTGAAGAACTATATTAGTTATAATGTATATATTACCATAAAAGTTAAGGTCGCCTGCGAAAGATGATTTATTGCCAGTAAATGAGAAAAACGGCAAGGGAACTGGTATGGGGACATTGATGCCAACCTAAATCAATCAAAACATATTAATGATTGAACTTTCAAAGCAACAAACAAATGACCTTTCAGTTAATGCCATCATGTTTCGTAAGTGGTACTTGTATGGGTTATGTAATTGCAGCTCTGAGCAATTTTCAATATACCCTACTATATTTGATCCACAGTTTTACCTGCCCAGCCTCAACCTCTGTCTGGAATTTCCTCGCTACAGCACCGGATGTAGTAAATATAGAAGCACCATTACCATATCTGAAACAGAGCGCAACTCACAAGTGAGACAAACATTGATACATAACTTAGGAGGACCAAAAGAGAGTCAGATTCGGGATGTACTTGTTTCTGTTAACAATGTTTAAAGCGTCTTCCAAGCTGTCAGCCTGAACATGTGGCATGAAAAGAAGAAACAGTCAGCAATACTAATCAATGAAAAGTTTGATTAGCTAAGAAACAGAGAGGGAAGTAACTCACCTTCATGCAAACAAGAACTGGGCCGAAGATTTCCTCCTGCACAGGCCAAAATAGAGTAGTCAAGGTATTTTCTATGAATGTTCAAGAGTCATTTTTACCCACTCCTGGTATTTTCATGACCACAATTTAAACAATGCGTTACAAGTCATAAACAGAAATGAATACCTTATAGCATTCCATGTCAGCTGTGACACCAGTTAAAATTGTCGGACCAATAAAATTTCCTTGCTCATATCCTGGAACCTATTTTGTCACTCATAGATAGTTAGTAACAGGTTTTTTTTGAGAAGTTCAAAAATCTAGTTAGCAGCAAGGAAACAAAGACCTAACAAGGACCATACCAACCCCCTTCAGAAAGATCTCAATAAACCAATCAGGGAAGCAGAGATGGAGGAGGTGGAGGAAAGATCTTAGCTTAGGTACACCAAATCATTTGGATTTTGTAGTAACTCATTCTCTCTGGATCTTATTATATTCTATAAATATTCTTCAATCTCTGCTGCCAATAATGGCCCAAGACAAATCCACTTTTAAGTGGTTCCAAAATACTCAACGATTTTATGCGCTTTATCAGGATTTTTCAATCTTGAAGATGGAATATACTATCTATATGATGCCACAAGTAAAAAGTTAATTGAATAGGGAAGAAATATTAAATACCACGATATTTCTCCCATCAAGCAGTAGTTTTGCACCACTCTCAACTCCAGATTGAACTAATCTGCATATTCGTTCTTTAGCCTGTAAAGCAAAAGAATTCCAATGAACAAAAGAATTCCAAAGAATTCCAAGGATCCAAACAAATGAGAAGAATGAAAAGAAAGCATTAAAAGGGGCATCAGAAATGGTAGATTGAGGTCATTATTCCCCATCCCCCTAGATGGAGTCAAGTTGGCTCAAGCTACAACCTTTTTGCTGGAATTCCCAGCTTCAAGTCCAATGTTTTTGATTATCCGAATAATATGTTATACCAGTCGCCTTCTGGAAAGTACCTTATAAGTATAAACCCATTCACTCAAATAACCTGATCATGATGAGTGGTTGGGCTCATCCTTGCATCACCTCGTGTAGTTTATCAGATATTTCTGGATTGTTCTTTCTTCTTTTTTTTTTTTAAATAAAAGAAGAGTATGGGAATGACAGCAGAAAAAAGGGAAGAAAGATCTGCTCTACGCAATTATACAACCCTGTGATGGACCTGATACCTTGATACAGGTAGGCCCAGGCCTTGGCCTAGGATAAATAATAGATTTTACGTCGTCCGCCCAGAGAATTAGGGCATTTCGAATTGTCAGAAAAAAAAGAAACGCTTAGGCATGATTTCTACTATATTTAGTGAGAATTAGTAGCATGTTAGCAGTTGTCCAGAAAAGGTGGGAAATATCTTGAACACACAATACCTGTTTGCTAATCACTGGACCAAGGTCTGCATTGGGTTCAATTCCAGCATTAACTTTAAGACCTTTGGCACACTCAACCAGGTCATTCAACCTGGAAAGTTCAGGAACCCCCTTAATCATAGCTTTCCAAAATTACAACAAGATGGAGGAAAAACACAATACCATGATTCAGAGTCACCAACAAAGACTATTGTGCTAAGTGCCATGCACCTTTGTCCAGCAGCACCAAAACCAGCAGCAAGTAGAGCATTTAGTGTAGCATCCTTGTTTGCATCAGGCATGACAATGCCATGATTTTTGGCCCCCATATTGGACTGAGAAAAATATTTTATTGAGAAGGAAACTTAGTTCAACTTTATAAAGTCATATAAGTTGTTAAGCATCCAAACTATTACTAATCAGCAAGTTGGAAAGGCCAAACCTGAATATAAGGAAATAGCAAATTGTAAACTTAACTGATGTGGATATGGTGGCTTAACAGAAGTGACCATATCACTAGGAGATAAATCATGTATTGCTTATAATGTAAGTTAAATGATACCTGCACACGTTTTCCTTTAGCAGAAGCTCTTCCATATATGTGCATGCCAGCCTTCAAAAAATTAAAAAGAAAACATCAAGAAGAATATAACCAAAATACTGAACTGCTTTGTGAAACATCAATGACTTTTCATGAATTGCAAAAAGAAGTTTAGGACAATAACAGTCATATCACAACAGAAATAGCCATGGCAATTTACCCATGAAGTACCAAAAGATCCTATATAGGCAAAGGAAGATGTCTACGGTGCCGGAGAAAATTAAACATGAAGGAGACGATGCACATGATAAAATAGTTTACATCTTGAAAACAACTAGGGACATCAAAGTGAGGGGAAGTCAAAATTTAAGAGTTCATAGTGTTAGACATGTGAAGAGTTAATCCTAGGAGAAACAAACGGCAAGACCTACTTCATTGAAGACATTAAAAAATGTTATGAAAGAAGCGAAGAATGAATTTCTCATATTTGGTCCTGCATTGGCCAAAGAATCTTTGGTACTTCAAAAAGTTGTTACACCAGGTTATCACAAGCAATTTTAAGAGCAACAACCAAAACAATAAAGAAGAGAACTATTTAGAACTCAAATTTCTGAAAGGTCGCAATGGTAGTCATCTGTGTGCTTTGGACACAAAAGGCATACTTACAGTATTAGAACCAACAAATGATATAGCTCTGATATCGTCATCATCACAAATAGCATTAACAATGTCCTGCCACAGAAAAAGATATTAGGATATTTATGGTAGAATCAATTAAATGAAACATTATACATTTATGCCACTTATACAACATTGAAGAAAAATATGTGTTTTTTTGGCCTGCAGATGGTAATCAAACTGTACATTTACAGAAAAAATATTACTTCGATATTCAAAGTGACATTTAACGAATAGCAACTATGCAAATAGATGTATAAATTAGAAATAAAGATATATAAAACCGTGGACTTCATAAAATCATGTTAATGAGGAACCTACATTGGTGCCATGAACTATATTTAAGACACCCGGGGGCAGACCAGCTTCCATTGCTAACTCAGCCAGCATTATGGATGCCCCTGGAAAGTAAAAAAATGGTATTTTAAGAAAAGAGTTGGAGAGTAAAGTGAAGTCATGTAAGAACAAAGGAACGACAACCAAGTTGTCCTTTTCTTATGTAACTGAAAAAATTAAGGTAGTAACAATAGTAATTATAATGTCCCACCCATGTATGGCACATCAACATCCAAATAAGATCTTTAACGACCAGCCACAATAAAACAAGTTATAGCAACCTTTTGTCCTCCATATATGTGAACTCACCAGGATACTACATCATACAATTATTATGTTGAACTCACCAGGATCCTTTTCTGATGGCTTTAAAACAAAGGTATTACCACATGTAACTGCGACAGGGAACATCTGCATTTAAAAAAAAAAAAAAACCATATGTTAATTTTTCTCTTGCATGGATTTGATAAAAACGGCCTTTCTGGAAGTTGGCAACAACTTACTACCAAGACTCAGAAGAAGCAATAAAGTTTATACTTTATCATCTATACAATCAATATTAGTGAAGAACCAAACTGCTTGGTATGAGTTCCTAAGTTTATGAAGAAAAATAATTGCACTAAAATGCTGATTAATGGGAAATGAGAATCCATTAAAGTTCATAAGCCTGAAATTTAATAGGGGGACAAACAAGTATAAATTAGGAATAGAAGGCCAACAGTTGCTATGCTTTGAAAATTGAAACTACTATGTATAAAATGAAGACTTACCCATAAGGGAATCATTGCTGGAAAGTTGAAGGGACAAATCCCAGCACAAACACCTAGTGGTTCTCTAATACTATATGTATCGATTCCACTAGCTACATTGGGGACATACTCTCCCATTTTCAGGGTTGCCATTCCACAACTATGTTCCACCACCTCTATATGAAAAAAGTCCAGAAAATAAAATAAAAAAAGAAAAGGAAAAAAATATTAATCTTTAACACTGTTAAGGTTGACAATTTCTGCTACCAACTCAAACAGTACATTGAAGGATATAGATACCAACCAAGTCCCCGAAAGACATCTCCATGAGCATCCTTCAATGTCTTGCCCTGTTCAGTTGTAATATTCTTGGCCAGTTTATCCTAAAAACAAAATAAAGATTGAATAGATTCATTAGCTTAAAAAGCATCTATACAAAAAACTTACTACACAAAGAAAAACCTGAACTAAGCTCATGCTTTACCATATCCCTACGAATAAGCTCTTGGAGTTTGAACATAATACGCTGACGAGTTGTAATTGGGGTATTTCGCCATGACGGGAAAGCTTGCTTTGCTGCAGCCACTGCAGCTTTGAACTCTTCATTTGTAGTTAAAGGAATTTGTGAAACAACTTCTTGTGTCGCCTATTTAATTTTCCAAACTAACATATATTACAATTAACTCCAAGAGCTGAATATTCTTATCTATAAAAAAGATTAGGATGAGACACTCACAGGGTTTATAACATCAATGGTTGATGTTGATTTCGAATCAACAAAAGCACCTCCTATAAGATTAGGAACCCTCTGTAGTATAAAGCCCAATCCGATCAATACATAAAAAAGAATTGAATAAATACCATTTTGCATTAAAAAAAATGGATCTCGATAGAACGAAAAATACACATATCATTCGAAGAACGATAAATAGAAGCAAAAGCGTTATACCGAAGGATTACGGTGATTAAAAGAAGATTCGGCAGCAGTAGAGAAACGAGGACTCGCAGAAGCCAAAACCTGAGGCCTTAAAGCCGGTAAATTCTTCACTGCAACACAAGGGAACAGCAAAATAATCAAAAATTAAACAAATAAATGAAATTCGTCCCTTTTTTTCTTTTAATTGATTTTGTTTTTTAAGTTTTTGTTTACCTTTTTGAAGTGAAAATCGCATCATCATTTTCCTCTGTGACTAAGCTCGCTGTATGTTAAGATCATCAAGAGAGTGAAAGCAATATTTCCTTGATATGTGAACTGCTTGTTCCAGTATTTTTATCAGTACAAGACAATACCAAAATAAATAAATAAATAATTGTGATCTTCTTTGATGGTAAATATTATTAATTATAATTAATTATTAGTGAGAAGCGTAATCTGAAGGAATCTTATTTGGCAGTGCCAATCCAGACAGTTGCCCGCGTTGGCTTATTTGCCATTACCAAATCATGCGAGTGCGCTTACACATACATCCACCCCTTATTCTTATCTGCTATTTAAAAAAAATAATTAAATTATAAGATTACTAAAGACCAAAGCTTATTATGGTCAAGTCAGATAAAAATCGAATAATGAGCATTTGCTTCGATGCAAACTGGAAAATCGAAAATTTCATTGTGTGTTTTCACCAAATAAAAAAATAAAAAAATCATTGTGTGTATAAGATATACTAACATTGTATAATATTACAATTAAATTTAAATAAATATATTTTACTTTTAGTTAAATAATATATTAAACAAATTAAGTTAGTAAGGCTTTGATTTAATGAAAGTTTGAAATCTTAATTTTCAATCGATTTAAGTATTACTAATACTTTATAATTTATAATGATTAATTTTGATTATAATTATCTAAATTATATTAATAAATAATTACAATTGTGATTATACCTTAAATTTCATATAAATATATATTAAATCCAATTCTACATTTCATTAGTCAAATCGACTAAATTCGAACGACATTGTTATTATTACATTAACAAATTTAATTAGTTTTAGGCTTGAGGGCTGCGAATAATTTAAAAAGTATACCCGAAAAAAATAAATAAATTTCATTGGTCAAACCTCAATTCTAGGCATAGTGATCAACCAAAGGGGTCTTAGATAACCTATAAAATCGGATAAAAAGCCCACCTACCATTAGAAAATAAAATACATAAACACAAGAAGAATACAAGCATAATGAAGATTAAACCAAACATTTATTTTCTTCTTTTTTTTTAGCCTTGATTTGGAAATTTTCCATTGCATACAGCCAGTTAATCTATACTGATAATTCAAGGTATCCCGTTACGTTACGCAAAAGGACATCCAAAAAAAAAGGAGAAAAGACTACAAGTTTAATAGATATATATATAGAAATTGCGATCTTATTTCTTTATTATTAATCGAAAAAAAGGAAAATAGGGAGGAAAAGGGTTAAAAATGAGATATGCTGGTTAGTCTTATATATCAAAATTATGAACTCAACTACGAATCAGACACATGCAAATTTTGCTATTGCTATTATTGTTATTTATACATCACTGCTAGTGCCTGCTGCTACATCCTTCCATTGTTGAGAAACTGTTTTAATCTGGGTGTAGAATTGAATTCCTGCCTTGCCTGTGTGAGTGAGCCAGTCCCGCATGAATACACAATTAGTTTATTAAAAAAAAGAACAATAATATTTCATTATCTCATCTTGATCAAGGGAGAAATGAAATATAACAAGCTTCCTAAGGATGTAAAATATACCATCGAAATTGAAATCACCGGCGAACAATGGCTTTAAGCTTGTAAAACATGAAAAAGGGAATGGGGCTGAAATTGGAATATTGATGCCAACCTGTGTCAAATACTCCCATTAAAAGAAGATCAACCATTTTTTATAACATATAGCCAACACATGGGGACAACGGCTGCTGCATTACCTGCCCAACCTCAATCTCGGTTTGAAATTTCCTTGCTGTTACACCTGATGTAGTAAATATTGAAGCTCCATTGCCATATCTGTAAGAGGAACGTATAAGGTAAATAAAAAGCTGCAAAAGTTTTGTATGATGAGGGAATCTAGGGATGTTGGAATTGGAACATTACTTATTCCTGTTAACAATGTCTATAGCCTCTTCTATGTTGTCTGCCTGTGCAACGATAAGAAAAATAATACATATATCAGCATGTCTTACATACACAACAAACTTTCCCAATTGGAGCGTCATACAAACTGAAACAGCAATAAGTAGCAAACCTCCATGCACAGGAGAACCGGGCCACAAGTTTCCTCCTGTATCAGCTAAGAAATTCTCATTAAGTATTTTGATTGAATATAGACTTCAAGTCTCTACTTATATGAGAAATCGTATCTTTGCAAGGAATGTTTATACCTTGTAACATTCCATGCTGACCTTGACATTGGATAAGATTGTTGGGCCAATGAAGTTACCATGTTCATACCCCGGAACCTACATTATTCATAAGGTAACAATTTGAACAAGGCCCATTTGACTTTTCTCAAATTTCGAAGTAAAACTGCATTTCTAGGCATGCATCCTAAAATTTTCTACAGTGTAATACCAAAGATCACCATAACCACTACCAACTTAAGCATGTCACCATGGTCCATATTTATCACTGGATTCCAAGTTACATGGAGAATCTTGGACATTCTTTTGTAGCATAACTTCAGAAGCTTGAAAGGTAAAACATTCTAAGAAATAAACTGGACTAGAAGATGACCATTTTTATGAGTTAACATTTCACCTTCTGATGTTCAGTATTTTTTTAGTTTCACTGTAATTTCGGTGGATTATAGATTGCAGATTGCAAAGACTTGAGCTTCAGCATGGGGAGGTCAAGAACTAGTATTCACAACTAATTTGAGATAGAAGCATGCAAGGTCCTAAACAATTTTTTCCCGAATGGCATTGCCAGAGTCTTAAGTCGTGAATGAATGTGGTGAATAATTATATTTGCCTTCATGTAAGAAGTGGGGCAAGGAGAGGGGTTCGTGGCAGAGGAAAATGCTGCCTCCGCTTGAGTGGGCTGAGGTACAAAAAAGAAGAGATCAAACTTCTGCAACTATATTCTGATAACCCCAATGACATCTATCACAATAATCCCTTTATAACCAGAGTCCAAACTCCAAACAAGCAGAGCATCTGCCTTTGCTTGAAATTTGCGTCAATATCAGCTCATAAATACAAGAAAGCACCAGAAAATCTTAAAACCTATGAGATCATAGATATTCAAGGAAAAAGTATCATTTCTCTTTTCAATAAAAGCTACTGAGGCCAAGAAAAAAAAACCCATAATACATAATTCAAGCAGATCATAGATCAAACTGATAGAACTCAAAACAAAATGAAATACCAGAATATTTCTCCCATCAACTACTAGTTTTGCACCACTGCCAACACTTGATTGGATCAATCTGCATATGAGTTCCTTTGCCTGTCAACCACCACGAACATTTAAGAATGTGGTTTCATAATTGAGCAGGACATGCAAAAATACATGGTGTTCAACAAGCAACTCACACATGCTCCAAACCAAAATTTTATAAATTGTTTCACCTCAAGAAGCACAAAATATCTCAAAGGAATTCACTTCCAAATCACCATATCGGTTTGATATAATTAATGAAAATTTAGTCAACCATGAATTATATTGTACCTGCTTGCTAATCACCGGACCAATGTCTGTATCGGGTTCTGTTCCGGGTTGTACTCTAAGTGCTTGCGCACGCTCCACCAGTTTATCTTCCCTAGCAAAAGTTCATGCAAACATCTTTTATACCAACGCATCTCAAATCAATCACATAACTTCAACCTAACACCAATTAGAAAAGCAGAAAAGGAAGAAGAGAGAACAACAAGAGAAGGGAGAAAGGTTGGCGATTCTAAATATGAAATAAAAATAAAAATAACATCGACAGAAAACCTAGATGCCTCTATTCTTGGTAAGTCTATACTTAGTTTTTCCCATTAAAATGTTCTTGCTATTTAGGAGTCTTGACTGCAGATACCAGAAAAATAACTTTGTGATGGTGTAGGCTATTTTCCCCTTTTTTAGAAAACAGCCAAACTCAGTTTTACGATGAGTTTTATCATTGAAAATAATTTAAATTAAAATAAATATGTCCACACCATTATTCGGTGTAGACCAAAGCTGGGACTCACTCTTTTCAGCCCAAAGCCTTAACTATATATGAGGGAACAAGGGAAAATCCTCACATATGTGAGCACATATTTCCTCATCAATCCAAATGAAAAATAAATGAAATAAACAGAAGAATGGAAGATTGAAAACCTCTCCTTGATATATTAATAAGTAAAATTAAAATGTAAAAGAAAATAAGGCCACTGATAAGGTGACTTACAGCAATCAGATAACATATAGAGAGAGATGTATTAAGAATAGTTAAGAGAAAGAATGATCATAAATCAATGGTTAGAAAATGAAGCTTAAGACCTTAGAAAATATAGCTCACAAAAATATAAGCAAGAAAAAAGTTACCATGGGGTCAAGCCTCCAACAAAGACAACTGTACTTAGTGACATGCGCTTCTGCCCTGCCCCACCAAAGCCAGCTGTAACTAGAGCATTTAGGGTAGTATCCATGCTTGCGTCAGGCATTACAACTGCATGATTTTTTGCTCCAATATTGCACTAAAACCAACAATCGACAAGCAAAATTAACAACCTTTCAGAAAAAGATAAAACAGAAAAATTAACATCAAACTCAGATAATTTGCCAGGGCAAGACAGCTACTATAATGTTTGTAGAAAAATAACAGATTAGTTTCCCAAAAAGTACCTGAACACGCTTTCCTTTAGCAGAAGCTCTAGAATACACATAAGAACCAGCCTAGTAAAAGTTAAAAACATGTAAAACAGTAATTAGTAAGAACTACATACTAATACATGGTCAAAAGCTCTATGAGAGATCAATAACCAGCAAAGATTTCAAAATTCAAATGAGCTATGTGAGAGAACAACAAGAATACTTCCATGATTTTGGACACAAATTGAACCACAAACCTTTGATCACCAAATATTGATGCATAAGTTGCATCTATTTGCAGTTTCAAGGAGTTCAACAGAGCAGGGCAAGAAAACTATATGGATTTTGCTATGTTTGCCAAATCTATAAATTCATTCTAATATTATCCATTGTTCTAAACAGAAGAACCTCCACTTTCTATCATTAAGTATTCTCACATTCTCAAGAAAACTTTAGGTTGCTACTGTTCACATTTCCTAGAAGAAGAAAAAAAACTAATCAAAATACAGACCTGTCTTAAGGATTAGATATCATGACTGTACTTTTAGTAGTTGTCAACCCTTCAGAACGCTTAACACATAAATCCATAATCAACCATGTTAAACCTACCTTAAGAAAGACAATTTTTATATGGATAAAACATACACAGACAAGGCAACATGCCAGTTCCTAGCAAATGAGAATATAGGTCGCAGGACATGGCAATAGAGATTTTTTACTTTTTTTTTTATATAGAAGTATTCAATGTGAACATAAATATTGGCACTTTTCATTAATATATAATCAAATCGTTTATGAACTTAAAAATTCTTAATTGGACTTGATCTAAATTTTTAATATATAATTAATTATTTTACAACCTAAAAGTTGGAATTAAACCAGATTATAGGATCAAAACAAATTGAATTGTGCTGTTTTGCTGAAATGAGTCAAGATTGGATTATCTTGTTTCCTTCTCCCAAAAAGTGTGTTTCATGTCTAGACAAAAATTAGAACTCCCCCTCATTCTCCCTTATTCTTCTGTCTATATCCTATCGTATTCTCTCTGCCTCTGTTCTACAGATTTTGGCAACTATTCATAATTAAAGGCATCATTTTTCCCTTCCTCTTCTTCTCTATCTATTCCTTCTCATTCCCTATCTAAGCTCTTATTCTTTCAAGAACACCAGACTCAATTCTGCCTCTCTGCTCCAGGTATCAGAAACTAGCTCATCATTGTCACCCATAACACTAATGTCAACCTCAGTGTTTGAGCTCTTTTAACCCCCAAAATTTTTATTTCCCTCATCTCAATTTTTCATCCTTTGTCCACACATCTGTTGACTGTGTTGGACCATGTGCACTTCAATTCTTTTCAATGTGTGGAATTCTTGCCAACGTGTTTTGCTGTGTTTCCGAATTTCATCACAGACACTGGTACAAGACCAGAAAGAGGGGATTTCCCGTGTCCATGCTTAACTTGCCACAATGATCATAAAAGTAAACAGGAAAAAAAAGAAGCATAATGTGAAGGTAATAGTAAGTAATGACTGAATAACTTACAGTACTTGGACCAACAAAAGATACAGCTTTGATGTCATCATCATCACATATGGTACTAATGATTTCCTATACAAAATCAAAGGAAAGCACAATAGAACCCACTAAGAAGTAAGTGAAAATAGAGATATTGCATATAGTACAACGCCAAATAATCAAAAGGTTAAAAATATACTCCAAGTTCCTGTACTCTGCATATTTGGAATTAGTCCCTCTACTTTTATTTCTAGGAATTTTAGCCCCTCTACTTTCTGGATTTAAAATTTTAGGTCCAATTGTTAACACTATTAAAATTATTCTATTAAATTCGCTGGTGCGACATTTTGAAATTAAAAAAATACCCACTTGATAACCATGTAACCGAAAAAGTGACGTAATAAACATGAATTTAATGGAAGAATTTTAACAATGTTAACAATTGGACTTGCATTTTTACATCGAAAAGGTAGAGGGACTAAATTCCAAATGTTTGAAGAATATAGAGACTTGGAGCATATTTTAACCTAATCAAAATACAGACTGGATCATGGAAACGACTAATGTGATGGACAAATCAATGTCATAAACCCAACAGAACAGCTTCACTCAATATATTGTTGGAAAAAAACATTGTTGATAATAAAAGAAGGTTGCATGCTTATCCTCTGAAGCATTTCAAGGGATGCTATTAATAAAGGATATAAACCAATAAACAACTGTAAGTCCAAACTCAAAAACTTACATTGGAGCCATGAACAATATTTAAGACACCATTAGGCAGGCCAGCCTCCGCTGCTAGCTCAGCAAGCATCACAGCAGCCCCTGAAAGAACATGAGAACATATCAGTTATACACTTGAGAATAATAGCCTTATGTAAGCACAATGAATCATCAAATAAGATTTGCTTAAAATAGGAGCTATCTTCTCATTTGTAAATATTTAGCTAAAGCTGTAGAATGCTTCAAATGTTTGAGTTCAGATTGAGAAACAATAATAAGCCATGCCAAAGCTCACTCAAATTTGCAACCATGCTCCATATGCATTTCAAAGCTCTTATCATTTTAACCTTCTAAGTATGAAGTGGCTTCAACACTTTTCAAGTTCTTAGCAACAACTGACGTTTTTTTCCCTATACAGTAATGAGCCAAATCTCCATTAAAGAATGCATCCAAATGTAAAAAGAAATTATCTCAATACAATACTACCACGTGAGACTCAAGGATTTCACCAGTGCTTAAAAGAAATGGCTCTTGCTATATACATGACAGGTCTGCACATAATAGTACATGTTCAATGCCTTACCTGGAAAGCAAGTTTCACATATCTGGGACAGAATTTTTAACATCATTAAGAATGAAGATAAAGTTACTACAATTTCATGTAGGCAAATGGTACAAAATAGCTATCACCTGGATCCTTCTCTGACGGCTTTAGTATAAAAGTATTACCACAAGTAACCGCAGTAGAAAACATCTGCAGGTTAAAAAATCAACAGGAAAGTGAATGAGGGTAAACTAAAACAACTAAATTAAAATGTTTCTAATAGTTATCATTGATCGGAATGTGAAACCCAGGAGGCTAGTCTGCTACTGTTCTTGTAACCGATTAACAAAAGTAAACTTCAAAACAAAAGAACCTCTTGCATTATGAAGTTACATCAAACTCTGAAATCAGTTTTGTTCTTTTAGTAGAGGATTATAAATTTATAACTACCAAGTAATCCTATTGCTCATAACTACCAAGTAATCCTATTGCTCATAACAACTAAGTAATCCTATTACTCATCAAGCTAAGGAAACAGATTGATATTAGACAACCATGCTATGAACTTGGACTAAAAGCAAACTAAGCTTACCCATAAAGGGATCATAGCTGGAAAGTCGAAAGGACAAATACCAGCACAAACACCAAGAGGCTCTCTAATGCTATAAGAATCAACTCCATTAGATATATTGGAAACAAATTCACCAATTTGCAAATTCGCCAATCCACAAGCATGTTCAACCACCTCTACCAAGGAAAATGAAAGACTATAAAGCAAACCATTACTAGAAGGTTTATTCAAAAAAAAAAATACTAAATGAGAAAGAAAATTATAAGACATTAAAATAGAAAAGAGATACTGACCTAACCCACACAAGACATCATCGTACGCATCCTTCAATGCCTTCCCGTGTTCATTGGTAATGTTCATAGCAAGCTTATCCTGTGGCCATAATGATATTTCCCATCAATAAAAGATAAATGCCAATCAAGAACAGAACATTTGGAATTCTAAGCATTTACAATGTCTCTCCTAATGAGCTCTTGAAACTTGAACATTATACGCTGTCGGATGGTACTTGGAGTGTTACGCCATGATGGGAAAGCCCGTTTTGCTGCAAAAACTGCTGCTCTGAACTCCTCATTTGTAGTCAGAGGAACTTGAGAAACCACTTCCTGTGTTGCCTATGAAGAATTATAAATGAAATGATTATGAAAAGGAAACCCAATCATCTATTTATAACTTGATAGTCATGAGTAACTAAAATGGAAACTTTTATGGGTACTTACAGGGTTTATAACATCAATTGAAGCAAATGACTGTGAATCAACAAATCTGCCCCCGATGAGATTGGGAACCCTCTGACATGCAGCACCAAGATAGTTCAATTCCAATGAAATTTCAGAGAAAAATCCAATAAGGAGGGAGGGAGATAAATATAGAGTGAAGACAGAAGAGAATAATTCATTTAAGCACTAAAGCTCTCCCTCATTCCAAGTGGGTGGGCTACAACTTTGTGACCTAAGTGTTGTTGAACAAAAACTAAAGCTTACCGGAGGGTTATGTTGCCTCCAAGATGGCTCCATAACTGATAGATAATTGTTTCTTACAGCAGATTTCTGAGGTTTCAATGACTTGTAGTTTCTCACTGCAATGCAAACATGTCATCACTGAAAATAACAAAATACTCCAACGAAACTGGAAAAAGTGAAAACATGAAAAAAGACCAGAGAGTGCTTTTCATGATGTGAAAAAAATACCTGACATATTTCCTTGCCGAAGCTTGGCCTTGACATTATAAACATGCTTTGGTGTTGATAAAAGATCAGGGTTGCTTTGTCTCAGTCTCTTTAGAATTTGCCGAGGTTTTAATCCAGCTTCTGTCATTTCTTTTATCAACAAGACTTCTTTCTCAGAAAAACGACGGGCGGATGGATGTTCTGCAATGTCCTTCAAGGGTTCATGGTTGTGTGTACCATTTTTAACAGTAAGTACCCACAACCCATCATCCTTTTTACCAACAACTTCAAAGGGACAGTTTGTAAGTCGAGAACCAGTTCTCCTTCTGCGAATACATTCAGCAGACTCATCAATAGGTTTCCTCCTGTTACGATAGACACCTCCTCTGTCACAGCCAAGGACTACCACTTTGTCCCTCTTAGATTGCTTAATAGTAACCACATACCCTTGCGATACAGCAAATTCACCAACATGCTGGATAAGTTCTTCACGATCTATAAAGGTCCCAGGTGGAGGAGGAAGCATCTGAGGCTGTTCATTCAACTCTGAGCTACATTCTATATCCATCATTAATAGATGAAACGTATTATCTAGAGTAAAGCATAATATGCATCACACTTTAAAAGTCCTTCTAACAGTCAACACCAATATCATGATCCTCCTCCTCTAGGACTTCACTCTCCATTGAAACAAAATGGATTACAGATTTACATCACCTACATTCCCCCTGCAGGAAAAATGGAACTACATTAAGAGCAAGAAACTTCATAATTACATAGCAATACACTAACGTCGATGCATGAAACATAGACATAGACGTTTACAAAACTATATGTTCCATCCAAAATGTTATAAATTGATGAAATTATTAAAATAGCTCACAATCAATTTTTCTAGTTTCTCAGAAATTAAACTTTCATATATGATTCATTCAAATGAACACAGAAATTGGAATGTCACTATCAAAATGCCAAGATAGCAATACGCTTGAACTAATGCAGCAGAATTCTGAATTGCCTCTGTTTATAAATATAAAAGAAGAAAAACCTAACCAAATTCTCAAGATTATCCTTTCGCAACGAATTCTCCACTAAATTAGACTCGGCCTGTCAATCACTTCTCATTCTCTCAGGAACCAAACGGAAATTTCAATTTTGGTCGTATGATGAACAAAAGTTGGAGAAAAGTTCAGGATACTTACCGGAAAGTTACGATCGGGCTCGAATCGGCGGCGCTGGGCGTCCAGTTTATTGAATAACTTTTACCTTTTGAGTGGAAGGGGTTTAATATTCTCTTTCTCGCACTGGAAATCTTGTGTAGAGAGAGTCGACGGTCTTTCTTGATGGGTCCGAAACAAGAAAACGAGGTACGTGTTTGGCTTAGTCGTAATGGCGTTGGGTTGGTGGCGCTGTTTAAATGCGTGAAAATGATTTTCAAACAAACAAGACCTTGTAGCTTGTTTGCCTCTGCGAGTCTGCTCTCGGTGAAAGTGATTTTTCTTTCTTTTCCGCCCTCTACAAATTTAATTTTGTAACATACCAAGAAAAAAGAGAGAGTAAATAACATAAAAATATTTAAATTTAAAAATGATTATAGGTGGACCAACAAGTGGTCAGGTGGTAAGTGCGTATTCTCAATAAGAGAGCTTAAGTTTGACACTTGAAAATAATATTGTTAAGAGTGGTAGTTATGAGTTCTGAACATAAATCGTAAAATAAATATATATAATGTTAAAAAAATAATTGTAAGTGGATTGTAAACAATTTATGTACAATGTTAAAAAAATGATTATAGGTGGATTGTAAACAACTTATGTATAGATTTAAATTTACCTATACTTGTTTGATCTTTAAATATGTGATTTTTAGTTTTTTAATTTATAAATCATATAAAAATATGAAAATGAAAAAGCATTATTCTAATAATATTAGTTATCATTTAAAATGAGCTTATATGTAAAAAGAAAAACCTTAAGAAAATGCAAAAAACTCAATTAAACTATTGTATTAAATTCACACCTAATTAAGTCACTCTTTTAACGGTTTTCGTCATTGATCATGTTAATTTTAAAATAAATTAATAGACCAATTGGATAGTGACTCGTGACTCGTGACAGCTTTTAGTTTAATCTAATATTTTTCCCATAATTTTTTTAAAAATAAAAAAAATTATCAAAAAATATAAAAATTATTATTTATTAAAAAATGAAATTTGATGTAAACTTATAAAAACTATAAAAAAATTTATAAAAAATTATGAAAATTTATAACTTCTAATAAATTATAAAAATATAAGAATAATAAAAACATATTTAAAATTTTATAAAAACTTATTAAAATTCTATAAAAATCATAAAACAGTATTAAAATGGATATAAACTTATAAAAATTATTTTAAAAAAATCATAAAACTTGAACCAAACCGGATCAGTCGGTTGAATCGATTAGGTCGAAATCGACAAGAGTATCGATCCAAAGTAAGCTGTAAGACTGGTTGTCTAGGAACCAAATGATTGAATCAATTTTTTTTATTTTTTTATTTTTAATGTTTTATTTAATTAAACTGGACGAATCGGTCGAACTGGAAAACTAGTGGCCTAATCGGTTCGACCACCAATTCAGTTCTGAAAATCTTGGTTAGAATATTTCATTCGAACATATGCTAATAGTTAGATAATAAAATTTTGGTTTGATAAAAATATTTAAAAAATAAAAAAAAATCAGTTCAACCGCCCAGTTCCCAGGTCAATAGGTCTAATGGCATTCTTCGGATCAATGCCCTTTTTGATTTTGGGCTAACCAATCCAGTTCAATTTTTTTATGATTTTTTTTTGTATTTTTATAAATTTATATCAATTTTAATATTTTAATACTTTTATAATTTTTTTACAGTTTTTATTACTTTTAAACAATTCTAATAATTTTTTTAATATTTAATATTTTAAATAATTTTTATTAATTTTATAGCTTTTATTATTTATTATAATTTTTATATTTTTTATAATATTTATAAGTTTTTATACTATTTTATAATTTTAATAAGTTTATATCAATTTTAATATTTTTATTTTTATAATATTTTTTTGAATTTTTAATCATTTTTATGTGAAAAATATTATATTAAACTCAAAATTGCCACTTGTCACCATCTGATTGGTCTATCAATTTATTTTGATAGTCAACATGGTCAATGATGGAAATTATTAAAATTATTTTAGTTAACAACAGGAACTTAATTAGGTGCGAATTTAATACAAATACTTAATTGATTCTTTTTGCATTTCCTTAAGGGTTTATTTTGACATATAAGCTTTTGAAATAAATAATATATTAGTCTTTCCTCAATTAAAATAAATAATATTAGTTGTCATTTAAAATCAATAATATTAGTCATCACTCTAATAATATTAGTTAATCATGAAGTCATTCCACTAGACTACAATAATTGAACTCTTATTTATGATATAACATTACGAAAGTAACTTTATAGATTTTGTCCAATAACCTTGTCATAAGTGTGTTACCCTCACAGGATATTTTTTATCAATTTGGATTAAATCTGTTCACCCAATATGATGACTCATGGTTACGTTACTTTTCTATCTATCATGTAATGCCAATGAAAAAGTGACATTAACCCTTTATTGAGCTATGAATTCTACTGTTGTAAACAACATTATGTCAAGTAAAAGTCGCATACCCAATGTACAAACTTTCTGTTCTTTAATTATTTGAACTCAGACTTTTAATACATCAAGTATATAAGTTACACATATATAGTTAATCACTTACTCAAGATTAAAATAAATTATACTATGAACGTCACAAGTGAATTAATCTATAAATGGATCTAAGATTAATTCAACTTGAGCACTATTTGATGCATTGTTAATTTAGACAATCACATTTATATTTCTATATTCTAAGACAATGTGTCTCTCTAATTAGACTTAATAGACAACATAAAAACAATTATTGTGTTAGATAAATTATACAAATTAATTAAATATCTAGATAACATATATAATTGTATTCAATACCAGAGACAGACTCAATAGGCCCATTTAGTATACAACCTCTATGGAATCCGTCATTGCAACCCACTACTCCCAATCTACATTGGCCTTTTTGACCTGTTCATTTGCTATTAGGTAAGAACCGAAGCCTCATTCTATTTCCCATTGAGTCACAATGATTAGGTAAAACCATTTTCCCTTCCTAGCCTTGCTACTTAAATCCCCTTTGTTAGGATTGATATTCCCTTCCATTTTAACTACGAAATGATTTTCTTTATTTAAGGTTGACTTTATCCTAATTGAATTTGAATTAATGAATTTTAATTAAAGTTTGTAAAATTATGACAATATTAGGTTATTGACTTAAGAGAAAATAAGAAAACAGTATAATTGGTATCTAAATTATCAGAAAAAAGGTTTTCAGTTTTTTAAAATATAATCAAACAAACAAAATCGAATTTCCTTTAATTTTTTTCTCCATCTTCTTTTATTTTCTTCCCTAACCGTTCCACTTCCTCTCTTCTTTCTCTCTTATTTTTCCTTTTTTCTCCTCCTTGTGTCGCCTAAACTCCTAGGTTTTTTCCCATGTCTGTCACCCTCTCCTCTTCTTTGTGTGGTGCCGTTTTGCTTCCCTTTCTCCTCTCCTTTTGTTGCTGTTTTTGCAGTAAATTCATTGTTATTTCTGGCCTCCAAAATCATTCCTTTTGTTGCCAAAAGTTCCTCTTTTGTTCTGCCCTAATCAGATCTCTTTTGTCATCACCTGTAGTGGTGTTCTGCCCTTTGATCACCACTTTTGGGGTTGCCATTTTTCCTTCTTTTACTGCACTATCTGATATCTTATTCCATCATTTATTCCTTGTTTATAACAGCCCCAAAATTTTCAATTGAGTGTGCATTCGATCTCTTTTAGGTTGTTGATTCAAATCTAGGAAATGATATCTGTAAATGCGAATTATTCCGTTTAAAATTTGTTGTTTTGGGTTGATTGTTCTAGGGCCTTAGATTGATTTTTACGTACTGATTTTTAATAATATTTTGGTATTAGTTATTGATTTTAACACCCCGGTTCAGCAGTGAAGTCAGATCTTAGCCGCACTATCGTTTTGGGTTAAAATAATCTAAGTTCACTTATGGTTTCGGATCTGAAAATTTGGTGATGTGGCACTGCCTTGGCCGAACCCTTGGGGTGTTTCAAGGTTGGATTTTATCGATAATTTAACGTATTAGGTGCTATTTTTTTGGATTTAGGTTTGTTTAAGGCTTAAGTGCGGAAGTGCAAATTTTTACTGGTTATGACTGCAAATTGCAAATTAAGGTGTAGATCCTAACTTTGCGTAATTGGTTGTAAATTCTTAATAAAAATTATAGTTTGATATAAAATACTTGTTGATTGGGCATGATTGAATGGCCTAATAAACAAATTAAAAGTTTCTGAGCAAGGTACATGACTTTAAAATTATTAACTAGGTGATTGAGCCCTTGCTGGGATTGTTTGTACGTGAAATTATTATATTTGATTGTCTAATTAATTGCCAATGCTATGGATTGTTGTATGCTGGTTGTGACAAGCTTTGAAATTATGTTATACTGTGTTTATTGATTATTGGGTGCATGTATAATGTTCGACATGCTATGCCACTGTTCAAATTGCATACTAAGTATGGCTAGATTGTATCGTATGTTACATACCAGTGAAACTATTGGTTTGATTGACTGGATATATGCAAGTATGCAAGGCATACATCGACACTAATTATTGATACGCATGTTAAGCATGTCATTGTACCGAGATTGATTTTGGTAGCATGAATTGCTCATTGATTGAATGCCATTTTTCATTCACACGAGGTGGATATTTGTGGTTGACGGAGGAGTTCCGTGGAAATCCGACAACATTTAAAGTCCACAATACTGTTGTCAGTGCACTGCACTAGAGACTTGAGGATATTGGACGATTTATTGCATATTTACTGGAAGCTTGTCTACATTTTTATCAGCAGCTTTATTTGCATACTGTTATTGGTGGTTTTAACCACAACGGACTTAAGTTCTTACTATTTGGAGTTTGGTAGACGGGTTCTAGGGAACTTGTGGTGTATAGCGGATGGTTGGGTAGGAACCTTTTGCATTGCATCATTTGCATCATACATGTTAAATGTTATGGTTTAATATGAACTCTTATTGATATGAACTCCATAAGATGGCTTTATGGTCTTTTGGTTAATGTATATATGCATTGATTGATAAATTGCTCTATTTATTATAGTCGTTGTGTTGATTTCCTTACGTGTCTTACTGTATTGTTATATGTTTATTTAAATAGCTCTTAGACTCACACTGAGCTTTCATAAGCTCACCCCTTACACTGTTTAAATTTTCAGGGAAACCTCGAAACTAGGACTGGACCCGACATACGGAGTATCACCTCGAACACTAGATTATTTTTAAATAAGTATTTTTAATAAAATTTTTATTGGTTTTGGATTGTAATTTTAAGTTTCTAATTTGTGGTTTGATTTTTTTGTTTTGGGACTTCTATCATGCATTATTCATTCGAATGGTTCGGATTTAATAACCAGTAATTGTATGTTATTCGACCTAAGTAAAATCTGACTCAATCAATGATTTTCTGATGCATTAGATTACATTGAGTTATTGCAAAGTAAAGCGACAAACCAAATGATTTTCTAAAAACTTCACTAATAACAATAAAATAAAGCTTAAAATACACACGATCTAATAAATGAATGTTTAACTTAACTCAAAGTAACAAAACGATTTTCCTAAAATAAGTCAGTTTAGGATTGTTAAAAGTATTAGTAGGTTAGCTTAGCCATTATAATGTCTAGGCTGAATTAAGGAGGTTATATATACATTAGGAAATCAATGAGCCAATATTTACTTACATTTTTCTTTGTGTGCAAAGACCGGTGAGGATAAATACAAACAATATTAATGTGAATAATGCAATTTTATTAAACAAATTTGTTCAAAAAATTAAAATTAAAATAACGAATAAACTAACCTTAGGGCACTAGATCCTAACATGAACATCATTCCCAATTTTAATCTTCGAGACTAATGGTAACCGTAAATAAACATAGACAACAATCATCCTTGCAAACTTGTCTCTTGTTCCATTATCTATGTTATAATTAGTCTTAATAACTTAACAAATAGTACTACCAATTGCATTGAGCAAACTCTTCTTGTACATTGCACTCAATAAACCTGGTAGTCTAATCCAAACAACCACATTACATAGATGATCATGAAGTGTAGAAAAGGATGGTGTCCATGGTTGCACCGTTAGAAACTGGTAAAAACCATCCTAAGTCCCTTGACCATCAATTTCGAATAGTCATTATCATCTTGGAAGTTCAATAAATAGTAGTCATTTTCCAACTCCATCAATTGAATCAAACTTTATAGCTACCATTGTCGAAATCATTTTTTTTAAAAAAACATGGATCGACTTTGGTTTTGAAAATGAAAACAAAAAAAGAGAGTCACCACCAATCCTTTTTGTTTAGGTGTGAATGGATCACCCAATATTTTGATTGTTTTAATAAAATATTTTATTTTATTAAAACAACGATTTTGGTCTACGAAATTCGAGAAAACGGGTTCGGGAGTCGATTACGTACGATGAAGGATTAGCACCCTCATAACGCCCAAGATTGGTACCTAATTGATTAACTAATGTCTTAATGTCGAAATTTAAAAACTCGAAAAGAATTTAGAATACGATCCCTCTTTTTATTAATGTTAATTTTGCAAAGATGTTTAGATAAATCGAAGCAGATGTTAAAGACCTTCCCGTCCCAAAGTAATAAAATGTCACATCCAACATGTTAGGACACAACACTTTAAGCCCACGAGAGTAAGCCGGTCTTTGGATTTTCAAAACTCATGCACCTTAATTTTAAAAAGGATATTCGGTTGTTTGGTCAAACGGTAAATCGAAACCCAGCACGTAGGGCATGATTTCTCGAAATTAAAAAAAAACGATTTCTTGACATTTTTAAATACATGAGTGAAATCTTTAAAGGGATGTTTGATTATTTGGACAAATAGAAAATCGAAACCCAACATGTTAGGGTACGATTTCTCAAATTTCCAAACATCAAACATCAACCTTGTTTTGGGAAATTTTCAAAAAAAATTTCGTACGAATTTAGATAAAATGAAATATTTAAAAATGATATGCATTTAATTGATTATGTTTTAAAGAAAAATCATTTGAAACATGAATGGGGTTATACTTGACGAATAATGGTAATGTGACAAATTTGACGTAATAATAACGTAACATACATGTAGCGACGTAAAAATTTCTTCTTTTGGTCACTAATTGAGGCGATTTATTGAAAATTTAAAAACTGACTTTCGATTTTATTAAAAAAGGGAGTCGTCACCGATCCTTTTTCCTAGGTGTGATCGGACACCTAATAAATCTTTTTTTTCAAAAGAAAATTTATTTTTTAAACAAAAAGAAGACCGAGTTTAGGTCTACGTTTAAAGCCAGAGAAAAAAATAGAGTTCGGGAGTCGGTTACGCACGAGGAAGGTATTAGCACCCTCTTGACGTCCAAAATTGGTATCTTATTAAACTTGTGTTGTCTTGATTTTCAAAAGTACAAATTCAATCTGACATTTACTCGTGATCCAATTGAAAAATGAGAATTTTTAGTTTTCGATTTTTTAGAAAGGGTGTCCCGTTTTTAACACGAGCCGATGAATTTCACCCAACATAGCGATGAAATCGATGGCTTAATGTTAAATCGGTACATTGCCTTATTTTTGAAATTAATTAAAACATGAGAAAAAATATTCCTAAAGTGAGAAATTAAAAATAGATAAACGATACAAAAAAAGATATCATTAATGAAAATTATTAACATGGAATACTAGAATATTAGAATAACAATAATAACGATATTTACAAAAAAAAGAACAAATCATGTACTAATAATAAAATAGGAAAAATGATATATTTGGTAATAATAATATAAAATAATAATATTTACATAAAAATACATATATATGCATATAATAAATATATGTAATAATAATATCTACAATAAAAGAAAATATTAGGAAACGTACATAAAAATATATACATAAATTTTTTTTTACAACAATAATATAAAATAATGATATGTACAATATATATGTACATAATATAGTTATAAAAATATATATATTAAATTCGGAATAGGTAAATAATAATAAAAAGGGTAAGAATATACCGAAGCCCCAATGTTATGGATTACTGAAATTAATCTCTTTTCTTCTCGAGCTGTTGAAATGAGCCTTTGTTGGTGATCTTCACCGGATCAGATTGCCGCAAATAGAGTCAGGTTGACCCAACCATTTTAAAATTTAATATTTTTTATTATTGTAGTTTTTTTAGACCAATTTTTGTTTAGCCCAATTACAAATAAAATCTAGTTTTTTAGACCAATTTTTGTTTAGCCCAATTACAAATAAAATCTACATAAAAGATACAAAATTCAAATTACTTCAACCCAACACAAACCAACCTCAGCCCACTAACTTAATAATCCAACACAACCAACCCAACCCACTAACTTAACATATCACTCAACCCACTAATTAACCCAAACTAAATTTAACCCATCAAACCTTACATAAACCAACCCATTAACTAAAATATTTCTTTTTTTTAATACTAAACCCCCCCAAAACAAACAAGTTCCAGCAGCAAACAAAGAAAATCCAAACTTCAAGCTGCCTATTCTCCCTCTCCTTCCACCGTGCGCGTCACCAGCAGCCACCGTATGCACCACATGAAATCAGGCTACGGGTAGTTGAGGTTTGGGTTTTGGGGTGGCTGATTCGATTGGCTCGGGTATTTAGAGTGGGTTTCGGTTTGGGAGCTTGGTTGTGGTGTTAATGGTGGTTAGTCCTTGGTTGCTTGCCGGATATTGGAGTTTTTTCTTGCTTAGATTGCTGAATGTTCTTTTTTTGTTGTTTTTTTTTTGCTGGAAAATTTTTTTGCTGAATTTTTTTTGCTCTTTTTTCTCAAATGGGAGAATCCTCCTCTTTTTTGTGTGGTTTTTTTTATTTCTCCCATTTTACTTGTTTTTATGCTATTTGCAGGTAGTGGGTGAAGAAGGAGCAGCCACCCATGTTTGTGGCCAGAAAATCTGGAAAGTGGGTACCCCAAATCACGTAATCTGTCTAAAGGACCAAATCACAAATGCAGTAAAACTTCTGGGGCTAAATGTAATTTTTAGAAAATTTAGGGTTAAAATACAATTTAAGGAAAGTTTAAGGGTCTAAGTGAAATTTAAAGAAAGTTTAAGAGTCAAAATAAAAGTTAGGAAAAGTTTAGGGGTCAAAATGTAATTTTTATTTTTTGAAAATTTTTTATTTTATTTTTTTAAAATTTTAAAAATTAAACAACAAACTCTAGTCGGACAAAAATTTACTGGCATTATCGAATCGTAGGATACCCGCGTCAATGAGTCCTTGAACTCTCCTCTTAAAGGCTAGGCAGTTCTCCGTGGAATGCCACTGGTTCCCCGCGTGGTATGCACAACTAGTGTTTGGATCGTACCACTTTGGGTATGGAGGTTTAAGGGGTGCCATGTAATGGGGAGAAATTAGCTGTTTCTCCAAAAGTTTTGGGTATAATTCCTCATACGAGACAGGGATGAGAGTAAATTGCGGTCTCTCGGAATTAAGCCTTGCTGGTCTTGGTTCATTTCTGGGCTGGCTTTGAGCGGGTACCGTATTTTGTAGGAATGTGGTGACGGGTTTTTGGTTGTTCGTGGCGTATACGGGGTAGGAAGGAGGTGGTGCTTGGTAGTAATGGGTTTGAGGGGGATAATAGAAATTTGGAGGAGGATAATTTCGAGGTCGGGGTTGGTTTGGATATGGATTAGGGGTATAACGGCTTCTCATTCCCACCATATGGGCTTCTGGTTCTTTCTTCTTCATGGGCGCTACCCTTCTTGAACTTTCTTGACCTTCCATTCTACCACTCTTGACGGCATTCTCTATAAGCTCACCGGATATTACAATATCCGCAAAGTCCTTCGTGGCACTTCCCACTAATTTGTCATAAAATGGTGCTTTCAAAGTATTGATGAAGAGAACGGTTATCTCCGTTTTTGTTAGTGGGGTTTCCACTTGGGCTGAGACGTCCCTCCATCTCTGTGCATACTGTCTAAAAGTTTCTAACGGTTTTTTCTCCATCATTTGCAAAGTCATCCGGTCTGGCACCATATTCGATATATGCTTGTATTGCTCACAGAATGCTGATGCCAAGTCCTTCTAGGATCAGATTTTTTCCCTACTAAGCTGGTTATACCACCGAAGAGCCGATCCTACTAGACTATCTTGAAAGCAATGTATGAGTAGTTTATCTTCATTCACGTAACCCGTCATTTTTCGGCAAAACATTACAAGATGCGCTTTTGGACATCTTGTCCAATCGTACTTTTCAAAATCATGCACCTTGAACTTCGGAGGCAGAACCAGATCGGGCACCAAGCTGAGTTCTTTGGCGCTCAATGCAGAGAAGGCTTCAGTACCTTCTATCGTCTTGAGCCTTTCTTCCAAGCTCCTATATTTGTCCTGAACATCATGATCATTCATTTTCAACCTAACTATCTCTGCTGGATCGTCCAAATCTGGAACGAGTGGATCAGCAGGACTAGCTCCTGGGTTTGATACGAATACTCCTTGCCCTATGTGAGCAGGTGGCACCGCTCGTTGCTCCAGGTTTGTGGGTTCCCCTTGGGTGTACCCTCTTTGTGTTGCGTGGGCATGCGGCGGAGTGAATCCTGGGGGATAGAGCAGATCTTGACTGTGATTAACTCTTGACCGAGGTTCCTCGACGTCAGGGCTCTGCATGGGTCCCTTTCCTTTAACTAAAGCTGACATCATTTCCATCATTTTGGCCATTTGGTCCCCTTTTTCGAGTGATTCTTCTCGAGATCTCACCATTAAATCTCTTGTCTCTTGCTGCGACTTGGCCAACTGCTCTTGTAATTCCCTCTGAAGTCTTTCCATCCTTTCAATTCTTTCATTGAATTCAGCCTCCATTGCCCTAGCTTGTCGACGCGTTCTATACGAATGACGTGGTTTCAGTATCGTGGTATTACAACTGCGAATTGTATGTTTTAACCTTAGCGAACGATTATGGGATATGCAATGAATGAATGAATGAATGAATGAATGAATGCATAAATGTCAAATAAATGTTAATCATGAAAGAAATGCAATAAGTTGGTGTTGATTTCAAGATAGCCCCTATTTTAGGCATTCCATTCATCAAAAGAGTTCATTACAAAATATTTTGCTGTTTTCGATTCAGCTATTACACAAACTTCCTAGCTATATCGCCATATTTCTTTACTCGTGCTAAGAACTCTGATATATTTGATCTTTGACTTGGAGGGAATTGGCAAATGAGAATTTCAGCTTCTTCCGATAATTGCACCACGTGCATGGCTACCCCACGAACTTCATTGATTAAATAGCTAAGTTGCATTTCTTTTTCTTGGAGGCCCTCTTCGTAAGCACGAACGTCTCTATCATACTGACTATCTTTTTCTTCCAAAGCCTTCAAGAGAGTATCTAGCTGTTGTTGACGATCTTGCAGCATACCTTCTAACTCTCTTATCCTTTCTTTTAGTTCTTGACGTTTAGATCGACTAGTCATTACCTCGGCAGACACAGCTTCATATTCGGCGTTCTTCTTCCTCAATTCTATCATAGCCCGCGCAGCCTTTTCTTCCTCTTTTTTCCTTTCCAAAATTCCATCCCGCCTTTAATGTTGCTTATCTCTTCTTTCCATTCTGCAGATGACTTGCCCAGCCCACTATTTTTTATTGTGCCTCTTAACTTTTTATTTTCCAGATGGAGGTCCCTTAAGTCATTTCTCGCGACTTCAACTTTTTTTTGCACTTTCTCGGTTCTGGATCTTTCAATCTGAACGTCGATCTTCAATTGGTAGTTTTCCTCTTGAAGAGCACTAAGGTCCTGAGACATCTTGGCCTTTTCTCGTTCAAATTCTTGTCTTGCCATTTCTAGCTCAGATGGCATTTCCTCCGAGAAAGGATTCTGGACGGTGTAGTTCATTGACGAGATTTGCTGACTGTTCACCCGTTGCTTTCTCCATATGTCGTAATCTTGGGTGAGAGTGTCAGCGTATAAAGTTAATTCCATGAGATGAATTCTTTTCCAAGACTTTGCGATAGCTCAAACCCTCTTCCTATATCCCTCGCCCGCAAAAGCAAACTCAGACTGTGCTAATCCTCCAGTGGCAGGTATGAATTATCGCGAAGAAAATTGCCTTTGGACCATTAACGGAGCATATCCAACTCCTCCTCAGAACCTGAGTAGTGGCACCCAATCTTGATCTCCGACCTTGTATAGCAGAATTGACGGGCGTATCCACGGGGCTCTCCAAGTTACGTCATCGGCGCGAAGATTCTGAAAGACTGAGACCCAGTGTTGTTCAGTGACCTTTTTCGGCCATTCTTTCTTAAGATAAGCTTTTAACGGGGCGAATGTTTTAGGAAACATATGGAACGGTGTGTGCTCTACTTTCCAAAAGTGGCTCAGAATCCAAACATTGAGTAACTGCGCGCATCCGATAAAACGACCTTCCCTTTTCTTCCTACAACTACTTATTGATCTGAAGGTTTCAGCCAGGATAGTTGGGACGGGGTTAATTCTTTGTTTTAACCTTTCGAAGAAATCTACCACCGCAACTTCTATGTGTCCAAGGACCTTCGGGAAGATGATCAAACCGTAAATGGCCAGAGCGAATAGATTTACCCTTTTCAACATGTCAGGATGGTTCAGAACCAAGTCTTGAAGGGAAGACCATGGAATGCAAATGGTTTCATTCTTCTTCTTTATATGTTTTTCGGCCCACGCGTCAGTCATGTCTGTCAATCTCACTAACTTTTTCTTGAAGGTCATTGGCTTAGATTCTTTCACATATATCTTATAAGGTTGTACGTTTTCGACACGAAGCAAAGCATTATACTCTTCTATAGTCGGGGTCATGTCTTCCTGATTGAAAGTAAAACATTGGTAGGCCGAATCCCAAAATTTGACCATGGCTTGGATCAATCGTTCGTCTATATTGACAGTAATCAAGTTGGCTATGTCCCCATATCTTTCAGTGAAGATACCCCTAGTGTCCAAGTCCCACTGATTCCAAACCCGAACCAAATTTTCAAGGTTATTCTGGCGAACATTCACAGTTACGTGCTCAGGCAAATTGGCAATACATCCCTCCACTAGATTATCCCCTCTTTCTTTTTGAGTCTTTAGAGACCAGTCTCAAACCGCGGCATTCCTCTCGGTTGTTTGTATAATTGACTCTTCCATTAGAAACCCGTTTTTTGGCAACCGATCTCTAGTCAACACCTTCCTAATATAATGCCTATAATGCATGATGGAAAAAAAATAAGGCAAAGACAAACAACCTTGATTAGTAATTAAGTATAGGCAGAAAAACATGGAAAATTTAACAAATCGAACTACCCAAATCTAATTTATTAAACAGACCCAGTCCCCTTGTATAGAAAGTGAAGATACAAAAGATAAGAGGCGTTCCTCCCGTGCACTTATTTTGGTGACTACTAAACGGACGAAGGTTTGGCATTGCTCTAGTTAAATGGCTCGTACGGTTCACTATATGCTGTTTTGGTTCTAGATAGGTGCTCGAATTGTCCGTACTGTCATCTGCTAAGATTAGTACGACGCTTCGGTCATAGCCCATCACAGGCTCACGAGTTTAATTCGAGGGGTTACATTTACTTATGCCTATGCGGAGGGACAAGTTAACTCACGAAAGCATAAGTCATATGTAACTCGAAAGTATTCACTAGCCTGTATGGAAGGACGAGTTAACTCACGAAGGCATAGCGTTTACTTTCACTTCAACGGACGAGGCCCGGGTAGAGAGCTCATGTTATGGAAAATGCAAGTGCACGGTGTGTGGGAGAAACTCACAAACCTTTACGTTTTATTTAAAAAACTAGACCAAAACTAAAACCATAAAAATTTAAAGCTGAATAACAATCGGATAAAACAAGTTGGGAAAATATATACAACACTTCAAAAAACCAATTTTGGGATCACGACTAACTATTAATTCGAACAAGGAATTTTGAAAATTTTGATAACACGCGTTTAAGTGACTCGACTCTCAAAAACTGACATCCCCAGTAGAGTTGCCAGCTGTAGCAACGTAAAAATTTCTTCTTTTGGTCACTAATTGAGGCGATTTATTGGAAATTTAAAAATCGACTTTTGATTTTATTAAAAAAGGGAGTCGCCACCGATCCTTTTTCCTAGGTGTGATCGGACACCTAATAAATCCTCTTTTTCAAAAGAAAATTTATTTTTTAAACAAAAAGAAGGCTGAGTTTAGGTCTACATTTAAAGCCAGAGAAAAAAATAGGGTTCGGGAGTCGGTTATGCACGAGGAAGGTATTAGCACCCTCGCGACGTCCAAAATTGGTATCTTATTAAACTTGTGTTGTCTTGATTTTCAAAAGTACAAATTCAATCTGACATTTACTCGTGATCCAATTGAAAAATGAGAATTTTTAGTTTTCGATTCTTTAGAAAGGGTTTCCCATTTTTAACACGAGCCGATGAATTTCACCCAACATAGCGATGAAATCGATGGCTTAATGTTAAACCGGTACATTGCCTTATTTTTGAAATTAATTAAAACATGAGAAAAAACTATTCTTAAAGTGAGAAATTAAAAATAGATAAACGATACAAAAAAAAGATATCATTAATGAAAAATATTAACATGGAATACTAGAATATTAGAATAACAATAATAACGATATTTACAAAAAAAAATTAAAACAAATCATGTACTAATAATAAAATAGGAAAAAATGATATATTTGGTAATAATAATATAAAATAATAATATGTACATAAAAATACATATATATATATATGCATATAATAAATATATGTAATAATAATAATATCTACAATAAAAGAAAATATTAGGAAACGTACATAAAAATATATACATAAATTTTTTTTACAACAATAATATAAAATAATGATATGTACAAAATATATATATATGTACATAATATAGTTATAAAAATATATATTAAATTCGGAATAGGTAAATAATAATAAAAGGGTAAGAATATACCGAAGCCCCAATGCTATGGATTACTGAAATTAATCTCTTTTCTTCTCGGGCTGTTGAAATGGGCCTTTGTTGGTAATCTTCACCGGATCAGATTGCCGCAAATAAAGTCAGGTTGACCCGACCATTTTAAAATTTAATATTTTTTATTATTATAGTTTTTTTAGACCAATTTTTGTTTAGCCCAATTACAAATAAAATCTACATAAAAGATACAACACAATCAACTCAACCCACTAACTTAACATATCACCCAACCCACTAATTAACCCAAACTAAATTTAATCCATCAAACCTTACATAAACCAACCCATTAACTAAAATATTTCTTTTTTTTTAATACTAAACCCCCCCAAAACAAACAAGTTCCAGCAGCAAACAAAGAAAATCCAAACTTCAAGCTGTCTATTCTCCCTCTCCTTCCACCGTGCACGTCACCAGCAGCCACCGTATGCACCACATGAAATCAGGCTACGGGTAGTTGAGGTTTGGGTTTTGGGGTGGCTGATTCGATTGGCTCGGGTATTTAGAGTGGGTTTCAGTTTGGGAGCTTGGTTGTGGTGTTAATGGTGGTTAGTCCTTGGTTGCTTGCCGGATATTGGAGTTTTTTCTTGCTTAGATTGCTGAATGTTCCTTTTTTGTTTTTTTTTTGCTGGAATTTTTTTTGCTAAATTTTTTTTTGCTCTTTTTTCTCAAATGGGAGAATCCTCTTCTTTTTTGTGTGGTTTTTTTTATTTCTCCCATTTTGCTTGTTTTTATGCTATTTGTAGGTAGTGGGTGAAGAAGGAGCAGCCACCCATGTTTGTGGCCTGAAAATCTGGGAAGTGGGTACCCCAAAACACGTAATCTGTCTGAAGGACCAAATCACAAATGCAGCAAAACTTCTGGGGCTAAATGTAATTTTTAGAAAATTTAGGGTTAAAATACAATTTAAGGAAAGTTTAGGGGTTTAAGTGAAATTTAAAGAAAGTTTAAGAATCAAAATGAAATTTAGGAAAAGTTTAGGGGTCAAAATGTAAATATTTTTTTGAAAACTTTTTATTTTTATTTTTTTAAAATTTTGAAAATTAAACAACAAACTCTAGTCGGACAAAAATTTAGTGTTTACAATACATAATACAATACAATATATAACATTGATATCAATAAACTAACATAATAATAATAATAATAATAATAATAATAATAATAGAAACAATAACGATAATCATCAACGAACAACAACAATAATAAAAATAATAACAATAATAATAATAATAATAATAATAATAATGTAAAGATAGGGAAAAATAATAATATAATAATAAGATCTAAAGTTCTAAAATTATAAAAAAGGATATAAATAAATGGTAAAATAAAGTAAAATAAATGTATGTAAAAAAGGAATAGATAAATAAATATAAAAGAAATATAATAGTAATAGTAATAATAATGCAAATTTAATTGATTTAATAATATGATAATAATAATAACTTATGTGTAAATACAAAAAAGGGAAAACAATATAATAATAATAATAGTGGTAATACAATAGTAATATACTAATTGTCGTAACCATTTTTTTTGAAAAACGAGAAACAGGAATATACTTGGATTTTGAAAAACGAAAACGATAAACTGGAGTCGCCACCAATCCTTTTTTGATGAGGTGTGATCGGACCACCTTAAATTAATCATTTTAATAAAGGTTAAGATTTACTAAAACGATAATTTTTGGCCTACGAAAATTAGAAAATGAGTTCGGGAGTCGGTTACGCACGAGGAAGGGTTAGCACCATCGATACGCCCAAAATTGGTACCTAGTTGATTAATTAGTGTCTTAGTGTCGAAAATTTGAAAACTTGAAAGGATTTAAAATACGATCCCTCTTTGTATTAATGCTAATTTAAGAAGTGATTGAATAAATTAAAACGGATGTTAAGGATTCTCTCATCTCGAAGTAATAAAATATCATGCCCAGTAAGTTAGGGCACGACATCTCAAACTTTGAGACTGAGCTTGCCTTTTATTTAAAATTAAGGTATTTTAACTTCTTTTAAAAAGGATATTCAGTTACTTAGGGTGAATGAGGAAAATCGAAACTCAGTAAGTTAGGGCACGTTTCCTCGAATTTCCGAACACCGAACATTGCCTTTATTTGCAAAAAATCTTATTTCGGGGTAACAAAATGTCATACCCGGTAAGTTAGGGCACCACACTTCGTATCTCCGAAAAGAAGCATTTTTTTAAACTCGTATTGTAATTTAAAAGAATATTCCGTTATTTAGGTAAAATGAGAAGAATCGAAACCTAGTAAGTTAGGGCACGATTTTTTCGAATTACGAAATACGAAATATTACTTTTATGGAAGAATTATTTTAATGTGTTGAGTAAAAATATAACGTGATTTATGGTAAAACATAAAAGCGAATTAAGGTATTAATACGTATAATAACATAATAGGTGCGACAGTGTCAAAAACAATAATATGAGCAATTGTAAAAGATGAAATAATAGCAAGGCTTAGTAATATAAACAAATACATGAGGAAAATGCAATGGTCGAATACATAAGTAAATAAATAAAAATAAATAAAGCATGGCAAAATAGAACTGACAATGATAACTAACAATAATAATAATAATAATAATATAAAATAATAGAATAAAACGATAATAATACATATGGTATTAAACATGGTAATAATAGCAATAATGTAAATATGAAATAACAGGGAACATATATATGCAGAATATGTAATACTAGATTAAAAAAAATATATACGATATTTATTGAAAATAGTAATAATATATAAAAAGTAACTAATAATAACGATACATAAATATATACATATATGTATTAAAATATATACGTAATAAAAATGTATACGTAGTATATAAAAAAGGGTATATACATAATAATAAAGATACAATATTGAAAGATATATACGTAATATATTAAAAAGGTATACATAATATAATATTAAAACATTTACATAATATATACATGTTAGAAATAATGATAATGTTAAAAAAACAACTATTAATAATATTACACAGATATATACATATATATTAAAAATGAATACATGACAGATATTAAAAGTATGTACATAATATATACATAATATATTGAAAATATATACATAATATATATAATATTAAAAAATATATAATATAATGTTAGTATATATATGCGTAATATGGAGTATAATGTATATGTATATATTAAAGAATACATATGTGACATACAAACACATTAACAAAACAATAATATTAAAAACTATTAATACCATGTCATATATATATATATAAGTATTAAGTAAAAAATAATAATAATGAAATGCTAATAAATAAAAAAAACATAAAAATAACAACAGTAATAAAATATAATAGTATGAATAATATTAAAATTAAGATAAAATAATGAGAAAAAGTAAAAGAGGGACGAAAATTGAAACAAAAATGAATTTTGGGGCGAATTTCAAAAGAATTAAAAAGAAAACAACCAAATTGCAACATGCGCGCAACTTAGAAGTACTAAAAATGCAATATTCCCCCCATCTTACAATGCAGCGCATGGCCGAGGGTCAAATGGAAAAGCGGGACAAATTCCAGGGCTGAATTTAAAGTAAAAAAACTTGATTGTAGATACATGAAAAAGCGGAAGGGTTAAATGCGCAAATAGCTCTTCCGCAAAAAAAACACGCGGATCTCTTCCCAGGCGGGTTGGGTCACGGGTTCCCTCCCCAAAACGACATCGTTTTGGGTCTGGGGAGGGCACCCCAAAACGCTGCCGTACCAATGGCCTTTAAAAGTCAAGTTTTTTTTTGAAATTTCATTTTTTCTTATTCTTTTCAGAAAAAAAGGCTGGAGCCTCTCTCTCTTTCCTTTCTCTACAGGAAACCTTCGTGACCGGACCAGTCGCCGTTCGCCATGTAGTTCGCCACGTCGGCCAACGTACACGGTGGCCGAAAATCGCCTAGAGGTGATTTTTTCCTCTTTTTTTATTTTATATATTTATTTAATATATGTGTGTTGTTTTAATAAAATAGAAATGATATGTGTCAATAAATCCGAAAAAAAGCAAAAAAAAGAAAGATAAAATAAGAACGGTAAATAGACCTTTAAATCGGTCTTTGATATTCCTTGCTGCAAGTTTGAGTTTTTGTTGAAGCCTTTTGATGTTATTCACCTTTTATCTTCTGAAAAAAAGAAAGAAAAAATCAAGAAGAAGTACACACGATTCTCTTGTGGCTTATATAGCCCCTTTTTTACAAAGATATCCCCCCTTTTTTTGCACACTGTCCTTTCTTCTTTTAATATTGCAGGCAAACGGCGGTGGAGGCAGGTGCCACTTGCACTGGCGATGTGATTGAGGCAGTGGGATTAGGTGATTTAGGGTTTCAGCTTTTTTGAAACCCTAAACTGGTTAGTTGGGTCTATTTGGGGCTATTTGGGCTAGGGCCTTTTTCAGGGATTGGGCTAATGTAATGGGTTTAAGTGGGTTTGGTGTTTTGTACAATGGGCCGGGCAAAAGTGGGTTGTACACTAATAATAACAAAATAGAGATAATAATAGTAATAATAATAATAATAGTTATAATAATGAACATATATAATATTTTTAACATAAAATAAAATAATATATAAAGTACTCAAAATAAATAACTTTAAAAAACAATTTAAAATATCATGTGAAAAGCTTGAAATAAATATGCAAAAAAAAAGAAATAAAAAAACAAATAGTTTATAAAACGAGAAACTAAAATAGATAATATATATGTATATATTTAAAAAAATTAATATGTAAAACAGGAAAAAAGAAAAATAAAAAATTGAAATAAATAAAAATAAAACAGTTTTAGGTAAAAGAATCATGGATTAGATTGAAATCAAGAAAGAATTAGAGGGTCAAATTTTAAAAGAGAAGATCATGGCCTAAATGAAACTTTTGCAAAATCACGAGAGCCAAATGGAAAACAATCCCAAGTTTCAAACTGCGTTGTTTCACGCACCCCTGCTTCGAAGCTGGTCAGAGGACCAAAATGCATTAAAAACCAAAGTTTGAGGCCAAATTAAAAGAAAAGAAAATCAGCATAGGACCTAATCGATATGCGCTGAGAAAACGGAGGGACTTGTTGCGTAAATATCCCAAAAATAAAGAAACACGCGGATCCTATTGCGAAGCAGGTCGGGTTCGGGTTGAGAGAGCCTATACAGCGTCGTTTTGGGGCATTTTAAGCCATCTCAAAACGCCGCTGTTTTGATGCCTTATATAAGCCTCCCTTTTTTTTTAAATTTCATTTCAGTCCATTCCTTTTAAAAAAAAACTGCAAAAAAAAACCCTCTCAATTCTCTCTCTCACCCTTCAAGCCGAACCTAGCTCTGATCGGGTCTCCGGCAAGCCTCCGCCGTGGTTTCGCCAAGACTCCACCATGGCTTCGCCTTGGGCGATGGCCAGAGCTACATGAAAACTAGGTTTTAAGCCTCGTTTTGCTTGTTTTTCAAACTAAACCTGGATTTAGGGCCAAAATCTACCAAAAGAAAACTCAAAAATCGAAATATACTCAAAGAAACCCTTCGTTTCCACTTGTATCCATTTCGATCTTTCAACAGAACTCCAAGAGTTCTTCGATCTTTCCAAACAAAGGGCCAGAAACACACAAAGGTAAAAAAGAATCGATTTTTACTTTATTAAATGTATGGTTTTTTTTAAAAGAATGGTGCGAACTTACTCTTTTTCAAATGATGGACGACTTTAGTGAAATTTTCTCTCTGTTTTGGTCTTGAAAAACTATTGTTTTTTTATTTCCAAAATCCCCCAATTACGTTGATGTTTCTTTTCGGCTTTATAGCCGATTACAAATATTAGAAAAAATATGTTTGCATTTGTCTCTGTTTTTCTGCTCTGCGTCGTCTGCTGCTGTTTTTGCATTTGTTCTTCTTTTTGCTTTATTTTGCAGGTTTGCGAGGGCAACGAAGGCGGGTTTTGGCCATTTTTGGTACAAAACGACAAAAGGTGTAACAGCTTAATTTTCAGTGGTGTCGGAACAGTGATTCAAGATCACTAAATCCGACAAATGAGTAGGAAATATTATTAATTTAGTGAGTATAAATTAAATGTGAAGTTAGGAAAAAATTTGAAATAGTGAACAGTGTACTAAAAATAAATATTAAAATAATTAGAATCGAAAACGAGGTATCGAGACCTCGATAATTTTAAATCGAGCCATAAATATTTTTATAAATATTTATGGAGTGTTAATATGTTAGTATTAAAGTTTCATCAAGAAATTTTAAAGTTCTGATAGTTAATTGAACAAAAAAGACTAAATTGTATCAAATGCAAAATTGTGGGAAATAATTAAATAGCTTAATTGATAAAAGAAATAGGGTTTAAAAGGAAAATAGACCCAAAGTCTATTTGGGCTGGAAGGCAAGGGCATGAAATCAGCAAGAAAATAAGGAGAATTAAGGGCAAAATTGGAAAATTAGAAAATTTACTTAATAAAGCTAGGACTAAAGTGGAATTATCTAGAGTTCTCTTTATTTTTCTGCATTCTCATCAGAAAAACGCCATGGAAGAGTTCTATTAAGCTGGTTTTTCATATTTTTACTTCAAGTAAGTTCAATTCTTGATTATTTCTTGAAATTTTTGTGTTTTTGTGACTTTTACAACTAGGTCCTATTGTTGAAGTCATTAGTTTTTGATTCTATGAAAGAAATTGAAAGTTTCTATACATATGTGCTGGAAGTATATGATGATTTGGCATGGAGTTAGAGCTTTAAATTGTTTATATGTTGATTTTATTGTAAGAATTGAATAGAAAGTGAATGTTTGGGACCTAATTGTAAAAGAGTTTGAAGTTAGAGTTTTATGTAGAAATTCTGAAATTCAATAGTTATGAAATAACTTATAATGTTTAGGAAAAGTATTAATTGAAAAAATTATCTTAATTGAGGGGTTAATTGAGCAAGGACTGAATTGTATGAATTGTGAAATTTGGGGCAAAATGGAAATCAACATTTTGCACTAAAACTGTTTTGGACAGCAGCAGTAGTCTAACTTTGAAAAATCACCAAAAATTGTAGAAATGGAATTAGAGGATGAATAAAATATGAAATTAAATATTATTGAGTCTAGTTTCTTATAGAAGAAATAATGTAAGCAATGGAATTGTAAGTCATGAGATATCATAAATTTTGTGAGACAAGATCAGAATGATTTCGGGTTCCCCTGTTCTGACTTTGTAAAATCATAAAAAACTGGATAAAAATAATTAGGGTCTTAAATTTATATTTTTAGAATCCTGAATGAGTCTATTTGCAAGAGAAACAAACGGAAACATTATTCGAATCCTGTACGAGGAGTTAATTAATTTTTAGTGAAGAAGGGTCGGAGCTGTTAGACAGCAGAACAAGGGAGACTTCAATGAATAAACTGTATTAATTGGCCCAACCAAAAATTATGAAGATTTTATGGTAAGAAGATATGTGAATCTAGTTTCTAGGAAAATTTATGGATCTTAATTTTGAGTTCTGTAGCTCAAGATAAAAATAATTTAGTGACTATGACACAGATGGAAAGCTTGAATATTCACATAAGTAGATAGTGAAAATTATAGATAATGTTACCTACAAGTGTGTTGTTTATACTAAGGATGTGGATGGAGAGGAGGAGGAGGAAAATATACAAAAATATATGAATGACTCGTGTATAAACTGATCACATGCCCGATTATAATCGATAAGTGTTGAATTAGAAACGATATAATGTTTTATTTGGAATATTTATTATGAAATTATGATTATCGCTATAATACAAAAATCGAACTTGTGAGTTTATATAACTAAATTTAGTGACCATTTGTTAATATTATTAAATTTAAATATTATTTTATGAATGGTGATTAATATTTAATGCATGTTAATTGTTGAAAATAAGTAAATTATATACCAAAGTTATGAAATTAAACTGAGAATTTCGGAGGAACGGAACGCAAGAAATGAGTACAATCTTTCAGTGAAAAAGATGAATTGACGGTAAATTACCCAAGTAAACCGAGATTCAGCATTTGTTGCAAATTCTCGTGTTTGCTTTTCGTTTGGCTCTTACGAGCTTCCGTTAACTCATATGAGTTTTAGTTAACCCTTTTGGGGTTTCAGTTCAGCTTTGATGAGCTTCAGTTAGCCTTCGGGCTTCCGTTTAGCACTTATATGCTTCAGTTAGCCTCTGGGCTCCGTTTAGCACTTATGTGCTTCAGTTAGCCTTCGAGCTTCCGTCTAGCACTTATGTGCTTCAGCTAGATTTCGGGCTTCAGATCACGATGTACTCAAATCCGTAAGCCGTTCCTTGGATGGACAAGTTGGTAAGTCGTAAATGTAACATGTGGAAAAAGAAATGTAAGTAATGTTATCATTATTATTATTGAGCTCAATTATGTGATTTTATCATTCAGAGGTTGTGTTTGACAGGATATGTTAGTAAATTATGAGTATGTGAATCAAAGTGACAGAATTTAAACACCTAATGAGGTTGAGCTGATTCACACGAATTTGTCATTTGAAATTGTGATTGACAGGATGAAACAGTGAATTACATGCTTATCAATGGTTACACATAATTATCTGAAAAACAAGAAAAATGACGGTTATTGATATATGGAAATGTAAGACATTGATATATGAATGTGGAATATGTTTGATAAATGTCTTCATTCTTAACTATGGAATTATGTACCTCATGTGTGCTATTTGCATAAAGATGATATTTTAAATACTTTGGTGAGTAAAGCTTAAATATGAAATAGTATGAAATCGAGACAAGTTGTTATGAAAATATATTTAAATTATCTGTAAGTGTTTTGTACTCCTAGGTAATGCCTCGTACTCTGTTCCGGCGACGGATACGGGTAGGGGGCGTTACAAAAGGTGCAAGGCCTCGGGACGAGGTGCTGGCGGGGTGACCAAGGAGGGCGTATGAAAGGCTGCGGCGCACATGGAGAAGCTAGGGTTTCTTGCTAGTTGATAGTTTTTAGGTTTTGAGCCAATTAGGCCTTGTAATCTTGGGCTTGTATTTGGGTTAAATTTTTGTTTGGGTCTATTGGGTTGTAATTTTGGTTAAGTTTAATATTGGACTTTTATTTTTTGTTTTGTTTTTTGGGTTTCTAATGGACCGGGCAAAATAGGCCTCTTACAACCATAACGCATTAATCTTGTTCAGCGGGACACTGAATCCTATTTGACTACCTAAGAGCTTGATCACTATAGTCTTGGCCATTCTCTTATGTATCAACGCATGCACTGTTTCTAAAAATTGGATCAAGGGTAAGCCATCAACTACTTCAGTGAGCACATCTCCATTTAAGGGATTAATATCTTCCTCTTCCACCATTGACTGAGTCAACCTCAACCCATTACCATTACTCGTCCACATGCATTCCCTTTACCCAATAGTTTATCTATAAACGATATCTTACCTTAGAACTCAATTTCCAACATCATAACATCTTCAACCCTCAGCCCAACAACACTTTTACCGTTATTGTCCCTCTTAACTTTTTTGGTCACCCTTCCAATACCAATATTGGAGGTGCAGGAATCATCATTACCTTAGGGTTATCACTCATGGCCCTTTTATTATTAACCTCTTCAGTTTTTTCAATTTGGTTTAATTTTTGTCACAAAGGTTCAAATAATCAAATATAATACTTTTTTAATAATTTGTCAACTTTTGACGAAGTAAAGTTAATATTATTTGTATAAAATATTTGAAAATGATATATAAAAAAATAAAATATTATTTTGAATACTTATAACAAAAACATTTACTAAGTTGATTACATTTTAAAAGTGATCAAATACATAACAATATATCAAATTAATATATATTTTTATCCTTTCCTTCATTTTGAATTGGATTTTATGAAATTTTATATAAATAAGAAAACCAAATAGAATGAGTTCACCAATTAAGTTTTACATAAAGGATTTTTTTAGATTAAAGCTTTACTTATTCAATTTAAATTATATGTCCAAACCTTTAGGAAATTAAATTTTAGATTTGTTGTATTAAAAGAAATGACTAGAACAATAACAATTTTGATTTTTGAATTAGAATGTAAACACAAATTTCGAGTTGACATAAGTCCTGAAAAACTAGAGCAAATTAAAGAATTTTAATCATAAAATTAAGTTACAATCACTAACTAAATCCTTTGGTTCTTTTTCTTCCACAAAGCTTTTATTTAAGGCTTAAATAAAAAGTGGTTTGGAGAGGAATAATGAAAACAATATAACTAACAATGGAGTAATTTATTGATAGGAGGTTTAATTTTATGCTCAATTGTTGGCAACCCTTACCATAAAAACAAGATAAAAATGTTTAGTTTAGAGAACAATTAGATTTTATATTTGAAAAATAGTTAAAATCATATGTGCTATGTTGTTTGGCTGGAAACATTAGTTCAAATGAGAATTTAAATTAAGTGTGCAAACATCAGATTTTCACGCATGGATATGTGGGTCACATCATTTATGATATTTTAAGGAAAATTGTTTGGTTTTTAATTTTGTAAAGACAACTCAATATGCTTTATTTGGAAATTTATACCATTCATGAAAGGTTTATTTAAAGGCAATTGAAAAACTCATGGTTCATCAAAATAACCCAAAGCTTTAGCCAACCAAAGTTGGCAACTTCAAGCACTAGCTATTTTTGGGTTTTACCATATTTTGTGTTGTTTAAGTTTTAAAAACCTAGAGCGTACCAAGCTAATTGGATTACAAAAAATATCCCTTTAAAAAAGCTTTACATAGTGAGAAATAACAATGGAGATAACTAAGCTAAGGCTTGTTTTTCTCTTTGCTTTTTTTACCGCAATTCCAAGGCTATGGGCAAATATTGTTGAATTTGATGACTTTTGGAAGCAACGTGAAGAAGAAGCTTGGAAGCTTGCCCTAGCATCTTATGAACCGAACCCAGAAAATGTTACTAATCACCTGAACTACAAAGTTAACAAGTAAATCTTATTATAATTTTCTCCTTTATCTCTCTTTTTCTTTTCTTTTTTTCTTATATTTGTATTCTATTACATTATCACCTGTAATATTTATAAGTTACAATAACCATAGATAATTAATTTAATGATCAAGTTCTCATAACTCACGTGGATGAGGGAGAAATGTTCCAAATTAAATTCCCTTAACCATTTACATGATCCTACATTTTTCTTCACTTTTATGTTAAAGTAGACATTAAGTATATCATCTTGGACGATTTGTTGTAGGGCTCTTAATAAAAGAAGTTCCAACAAAATCATAGAATTTAAGGGTGTTATTACTAATGACACAAGAAGATACTTGAGGGGTAAACACAAGAAGTACACTGGTCCATGCATGGTGACTAATCCGATTGATAGGTGTTGGCGATGCAGGGAGAACTGGGCTGAGAATCGCAAAAGATTGGCGCTATGTGGGCTTGGTTTTGGTCGTAAAGCTACTGGTGGAGATGAAGGAAATTACTATTTAGTGACAGATAATTCTGATGATGATGTTTTAAACCCTAAACCAGGAACTTTACGTTATGCTGTGATCCAGAATAAGCCATTATGGATTATTTTTGCTAAGGATATGCACATCAAATTATCAAAGGAGCTAATTGTTCAAAGCAATAAGACCATTGATGGCCGTGGAGCAAACGTTCATATAGCACATGGATGTGGAATTACACTTCAATTTGTGCACAATGTCATCATTCATAATGTTCATATTCATCACATTATTGAAAGTCGAGGTGGCTTAATTAGGGACTCTGAAGATCACTATGGTTATCGAACAGTCGGTGATGGAGATGGGATTTCTATCTTTGGATCATCAAATATTTGGCTTGATCATATTTCCATGTCTGAGTGCCAAGATGGACTTATTGATGTAATACAAGGTTCCACTGCCATCACCATCTCAAATTGCCATTTCACACATCATGATCATGTAAGCTTTACCTTAAAATGCTCAACGAGCTACACATTTTGTCATCTAGTTTTAGTAACACACTCTCAAATTATATTTTTCAGGTGATCTTGTTAGGTGGAAGTGACACTTATTCTAATGATCAATACATGCAAGTCACAATTGCGTTCAACCATTTTGGAAAAGAATTGATACAAAGAATGCCTAGATGCCGATGGGGATTCTTTCATGTTGTTAACAATGACTACACTCATTGGAAAATGTATGCCATTGGTGGAAGCACGCATCCTACTATTATTAGCGAAGGCAACAGGTATATTGCCCCAAATGACCCCAATACCAAAGAGGTAAATAGAAATAGCTTTATTTAATTTTCTTACCTCAATACACATGATGTAATCAAAAATGTATTTGTAGTTGTACCATTAATTTATTTTTGTTCATTGCAATTCTGTAGATAACCAATAGGAACTATGCACCAGAATCAGAATGGAAGAATTGGGTATGGAGATCAGAAGGAGACTTGTACATGAATGGAGCCTTCTTCAGAACTTCTGGGCCACCCTCACCTCCTAATTTGAGCTTTAGCGAGAAAGATGTGATCAAAGCCAAGCCTGCAACATTTGTTAGAAGACTCACACGTTTTGCAGGGACTCTTAATTGTAAGCAATATGTCAAGTGCTAGAAATAACTCTCAATCTAGCCAAAAAAAAAAACCATTTTCCTTGACATACAAAAAAAAAACACATAATAAGGAAAATATTAATATAGAACAAGCTAACATGATACATATAAATGAAAGCAAAGTATTTTTTTATTTTTTTGAACCGTGTATTATTTTATTTTTTAAATTTTTAAAAAAATGCATTAAACATAAAAAATAAAAGGCTTAAATAGTCATTTAGCCCTTGAATTTGACACATTTTCCCAATTTGTTACTTATGCTTTTTTTTGTCCCAACTTGGTACTTGAATGTTTTTGTCTACCATTTGGTACTTTTTTTTGTAACACCGTTAAGTTTGAACATATGTCACTCTACAATTGCAACACATGTCACTAATGACATCATCATTTAATAAATCGTTAAAAAATCCATTAAATTAATAAATTAATAAAATAAAAAATTAAATTGAAAACATGATTTCTAAGATCAAATTTCTACAATTATTCTAAATCAATTTTTTTATGATTCCATTTGGGTTTCATTGATTGGTTTTTCATTTAATTTTTACAATTTTTTTTCACAATTTTTTTCCTTACTTATTTTCAAAAAATCAATTCCTAAAACAATTTTTTTAGTAAAGACATTTTAAAGTAGAAGTAAAATATTATTTTTGAACCTTTAGTGATTTTAAGATCCCTTTCCCAATCTCCCATTTAAACTAATTTTTAAAGGACTAATCCAATAATTTTCAAAGCCTTAAACCCCAAAATCAAAACTTAAAAAATTACTATTTTTACCTGAGAAAACCATCAATTTTTTTTGGTGTTTGTAATGTTGTTTTAGGTTTATGAAGAATTGTGAAGACTTTTTGACACCCTTTTGATCCATTATTTTAATTTCTTTCTCACCCCACTTGGAAATAAAAAACTATAATAAAGATAAACTAATCAATACCCATAAACATTTTAACCCAAGAAGGACAATTTTAAAGAAAAAGGGTCAAACCTAGAACCCTAATTAAAAACCCATAACCCTACATCGCCAACAAAATCAAGACATCGATTAGGATCATCCAAGGCACCGATGGCTCCGAGAAGAGAGTGGATGTCGATATTCATATGGGTGGGCTTAGCTTCTTCTTATATGAAGAAAAAAGTTATTTCTTATCTATTATTGTAGCAGAAATTGCTTTCAAAGCTAAGGCCATTGGCTCTTGTTGTAAAAACAAAGCAAAACCGGGGGTTTTTTAAAGAACCAAAACAAAATCGAAGCAAAATCAAGGCATTTTCAAAGCTAATGCTATTCACAAATTTTTATGTTTTACGGTTCCATTGGCTTGATTTTCAAATACCTTTTTGAATTTTGAGAGTTCTTTTAAAACTTATGTTATCTATGTTTAATTTATATTATTTTATATTTTTAGATTTTTTAAATATTTTTTATAATGACGTCATTAACACGTATAATGACTCAATCTCTAATACTATCGAAAATTGCAATTTTGGGATCTCATTTTTGTAAAATGAGTTAATAAATATTAAATATATATATTTACAGAGTTAATATACAAAATAATTAAAGATTGATCAAGTAGTTTTGTTGAATCAATAGTTAATTAAGGCTAAAGGACTAAATTGTAATGCCTAATCACTAAAGAGTTTTAATTAACAAAAGACTTGGGAACCTAAATAGCAATTAGCCAAAGTTCCAAAATGGTAAATAAATCATTTTATGTCATAGGTTAGTGGTTGATGATGTTCATTAAGTTAAAGTAATAGTTAAATTAATATAATTAAACCAAATTCAGTTAGATTAATTAGTCCCAAATTAGCATATATATATAAAGCTAGTTGAGAAAAGATGTTATTTTCTTCATTCCACCATTTTCGTCCAAAGAAGAAGAAAAATAGGGAAAGAAAGCTTTTAAACCCTTAAAACTTTCTGCTATCAATTAGGTATGGAGATTTAATCATTTTCTCGTAATTTTTATAGATTTGACGTCATGGAAGTTTGGTTTAACTAGCCTATGTACCAATTTGATAAACTGTTAAAGTTTTAGAAAGTTTCCATTCTTGAGAATTGGATGAGCTAGGTGTAAAATTGATAAAAATTAAGCTTAGATTGTAAAAATGACTAAATAGTAAAGCTTAACAAGCTTGATTGTTAGCTTTGTTATATTAGGGACCAAATGAATAAAATGCAAACCTATTATGGATTTGTGGTAAGAAGAGAAAGTAGATGGCCCTTAATGAGTAAATGTGAAATCAGATTTTAATTTGAAGCTTTATACCAAAAGTTATACTTGCCTTGGGTTTAGGAATTAAATTGAATAAATTGCAAATAGGTTTGGTTTTGTATTTGAATATGAATTAGATGGGATTTGATATTGGGTAATTTTTGAATCATTATTCGTAGCTAAAGACGACTTTGGGTCGTTTAGAGGGAAAGAAAGGATGAGAGCTGACGATGAGTGACGCGAGCTTTCTGTTTGTATTCTATAATTCGAGATCAATCTAATTATTGCATATTCATGTTAAATTGCATGATTTAGAAATGAGAACTAAATTATATATGATGGTTGTATGAATTAAATTATGGTGATTGATATGATATATCGAGATAAAGGACAAAGTTGAATACAATAGAAAGTAGTATAATTTAATTTATATATGATATTTAGTATGAAATTGAGTTGAAACATGTTACATGATATGTCGAAATGGTGAAATGATGATGAATTAAGAATGATAGAATATGAATTGAACTATATGATGAAATTGGAAAATTTGTTACCCTATTAACTATTCGGGCAGAATCGACTATAGTTGGCATACCATAGGATTAGATTGTGAATGGTTTTATAATTTGGTTTAGCCTATAATGCACTTATGTGCCAGTATATTTGCTTCGGTTTGTCCGATAATGCACCTCATGTGCTAGTATAATTGATTCTACTTGTCCAATGATGCATGATGTATGCTAATATATTTCCTTCGATTTATCTGATTATGCACTGCGGTGCCAGATTGATGTGTTGGTTGGTTAATCCATGTATCCATCTTGAGTCCAAGTTCTATTAATAGGGAATATAAAATATGATTCGGATGAATGATATTGGAATTTAATTGATAATACAAACTGATATTATAAAATAAAATTGGATTGGCTATGTGGTAATTGATATGAAATGTGATTGGATTTGGTATATTTGATTAAATATGAAATATGATATACGAAAACCCGTGAAATACCATGCGAATCGATTTTTACAAGCCCAGAGGCCAAATCGAACTCGAACGAGTTAGTAGACTCGAGAAAGAAAATTTAATTATAAAATGAATGATTAAATAACATCGGATGAGATAAGATTGAATATCATAATGATGCATTCATGAGTATATGAATTTGAAATGGAAATTACTATATCTTAGTTAATAGAATGTATGGTATAGTATGTTTAGTTTGATTATTAGCTGAAATGGTGTATAATTATGGAATTTGATTATTGATTATGCAAATTGACATGATTGAATTGTGGCATATTTGGATTATATGCTTATATTGAATATGTTCATTTTGTGATTTCAATCATGGAAATACCGCTAAGCTTTATCGTTCAGGGTATGATTTGTTTTCTCTGAGCGTAGATTTAAATAAATCCAAAAGTTTTGTGGAGTGATCCAGCATCTAGCTTGTGGTCCCCTACTCAACAATGTTTGTATAGTCTTTTTTTGTTCATTATATGACATGTACCTAGGTTAGGTCAGTTTTTACATATTGTATGAACTTGTTAACTTTAGAAGCTAGAATTGGTAATTTGGTAATGGCAAAAGGAATGTTTGAATAGATGAGTTTGGTATAGTTGAAATACATGAATGATGCAAAAATCGTGATCATATGTGCATGAAAGTATGTCGAAAAGGGTTAAATGGATTACAACATAATATTTACTTATGTATTTGAAAGAAATGGTGAAATGGCAATAATATATATGTATAAGTTGTGTTAGATGCTTAGGAAAGGATATTAAATTGTGATATTTTGGCTTGATCAAAACTATAGAAAGGTTGCCTTGTATAAATGAGTGACTGGAATATGTACCAATTTGGACCATTTGCAAACAAACGGCCATGTTGCGACGTTGAGTTAGCAATAAAGTTTTCATAAGTTTGTTTAAGACCCAAAAATTATTGTTATAGTATCATATCTTATATCACTCGTGATTAAATGTTTAATGGTATAAATTGAATGTAATTGATTGTAGTAGCCTCGAAAAAGAATGTGGTATCCTATAGTTTGAACTTGACGATCAGGTTGGGTATGTTGGACAGAAAAAAAATTCAAATACCAAGTTAGGACAAAAAAAACACATAAGTACTAAGTTGGGATAATGTGTCAAATTCAAACGCTAAATAAGTATTTAAGCCTAAATAAAAAAATTGATTTTAGAAAATCATAATTTGCATTTATATGGTTTTAATTGTTTGGATTATTTTCGGGTTGACTTTGAGCTCTTTATTGTCCCTAAGACTTTTATACCCTTAATGTCTAATCCAACAAAACTTGAACTTTTGTCTCTTTTTTTTTTCTTATAAGGTGCTTCTATTCTTATTGTCGTAACTATCACCTAGGGTATAACGCTAGACACCACTAACCAATTAGAGCTAAATCAGTTAACCATCTATTGTCTAAGGTTTTAAAACTGTCCCCGTGTAAAAATCTTAAAAGCTATATTCTATTTTGTTACCATATTTTGGATTCGTGAGTACAATTACATGAAAGGTCATAGCACCTTTTCAACATTTGTCTGAAAACAATCCTACATGTTTCCATGATTACGGGGTTTTATATTGAAATTTTGAAAGAATCCAGAACTAACCCAAAAGTGAAATGTACAATCCAAAATCAAATAAAGAAGGAATCTAAAAGTCAATTAAGCCTAAAGTTTAATATGAAAGACAAAAACGAATAATAATTAGATTTAAAACCTAAAATCTAAATTAAAATTAAAAACTTGAAATCTAATAAATTTAAATTCTAACATATTAACACCTGAAATCTAATTTATAAAACTTAAAAATAAATTCAAAAAATCTAGCATTTTAAAATTTGGTTTAAACCTAACGATACACTAAAAATCTAGCATCAAAGATCTAAAAATAAAATAAAATAAAATAAAATTAAACTTTAGAATTTAAAATTTAAAATTTAAACTCTAAAATAAACTAAAATAGCTCTTAAGCTAGAATTTAATTTTCAATTTGATATTGAAAAATCCTAAAATATAAAATCTAAGAAATCTAAATATAAATCTAATTTAACCTAATATTTAAAATCCTAAAATCTAATGTCAAAATCTGTAACATGTTGAATTTTTGGGAAGAAATTCAGAGAGTAAGAAAAGAGAAATTGCAGGAGAGAATGGGGAAGAAGAGAGCAACTGATTCCTCTATTTTCATAACTACCTTAGGTGTCATTCACTCGTGATTAAAGAGGGGTGAAATAACCCTTAACAGTCAGACAACAGTTAACTAAAATGGAGCATTTTGTGCTAATAATCTAAGCCAAATGCATCGTTTTATTAAACGATCCTAGGCCCCCTTAAATGCAACGTTTTGTTATTACATTTGTAATACCCCGAAAATTTTTACAATAATATACTATCCTTGATATAGTAAAATAAGGAAATAAAGTGACAAAAAGGGAAATTTTGAGTTATGTCAATATTGGGAAGTATATTATGATATATTAATTCAAGAAAGGACTAAATTGTAAAAGTGTAAATATAAAATTTTTGAAGGATCAATAGTGTAAATATTTTAAGGGTGGAATGGTCTAGAAACTAAGGAAAATGGATGAATTAGGACCAAATTGAATAGGTGAAGAACTATGAGGGACTAAATTGCAATTTTACCAAATTAAATAATGGCTCAACGATGGAATTTTAAAAGATAATAAAGGCAAAATGGTCAATTGGAAGAGAGAGAAATCTAGAAAATAATGATGATGTTGATGATGTTTTATAATTATTTAATTAGATAAATATTATTTTAATGAGATATTTTATTATTTTATTATTATTTATTTAGTATAAAAGGAAGGAAAGATGAAGAATTATCATCATCTTTCCCATGCACTAATGTGAGAGAAAGAGAGAAAGAAAGAAAGTTTTGCTTTCTTTACAATTAGGTCCTTCTACCAAAAATTCACCATTGTCATCCAAAAATCAAAAGAATTTTCATAGCTACCAATAGAGAAAAATGTTAAGAAGACTATAGGAAGTTAGAATATCAAGTTGGATTTAAGAAATAGAAGCTGAAGGAGAGAGAAAATCAAGATGAAGATTGAAATCAATAGAACAAGGTAAGAATATCATGATTTCAATATATTTTTAAGTTTGATATTATTTAAAAAGCATGGGATTAATGTTAATGTAGAGTTTCCTTACATATAGTCCTATGTTCTTGATATGTTAGTGAAGAGAAAACAAGAGAAAGTGATGAGAAATAGTGTAGAGAAAGAAAATAAGGGTGTTATAAACATGGTAATTAATATCCTGCACTAAAATAGTTTTGGACAGCAGCAGTGGTCTAACTTTGAAAAATCACCAAAAATTTTGGAAATTGAATTATAAGTTGAATAAAATATGAAATTAAATTTTATTGAGTCTAGTTTTTGATAGAATAAACGGTATAAGCAATGAAATTGTAAATGGTGAGATATAACAAATTTAGTTAGATAAGGTCAGAATGATTTCAGGTTCCCCTGCTCTGAATTTGGTAAATCATCAAAAATTGGAGAAAAATAATTAGGGCTTAAATTTATATGATTAGAATTCTGAATGAGTCAATCTTCAAGAGAAATAAACGGTAACATCATTTGATCATGTTTGAGGAGATAATTAACTTTTAGTGAAGAAGGGTCGGAACTATCAGACAGCAGAACATGGGTGACTTTAAAGAATAAACTGTACTTATTGGCTAAATAAAAAATTCTGAAAATTTTATGGTAAGAAGATATATAAGTCTAGTTTCATGAAAAAATAGCAGATCTTAATTTCGAGTTCTGTAGCTCAAGATATAAATAATTTAGTGACTATGACACAAATGGACAGTTTTGAATATACATATAAGTAAATAGTGAAATTATTGATAATGTTACTTGTAGCATGTTATATAAATTAAGGATGTGGAATGGAGAGGAGGGAGAGGGAAATAAATATATGAATTTTCAACTAGCAAGGGTTTTGTTGGGTTTTTCACATAGGAAGAAAAACAGAACCAAGTTATCCAGATGAAATATAAAGCTCTTGTTGAAGCTAGAGCAACAAAGTAATAATTTCGGATGAAGTATGAAGTAAGTTTGAGATTCAAGGACTTGGGAGTTGCAACCAATCAAACAGAAGCAAAAGGGATGAAAAATTGAGAGAAGTATTTCATCCGGGTAACATACATACTGCTGTTTGTTGCCACCCTTAATAGGTTTACATTTAAAATGTATAATTTGTATATTTTAGACTCAGGGACTAAATTGAATAAAAGAAGAACTATATGAGCAATTTAGTAAAAATTCCAAAATAACCAAAATGAAAGAAATAAGTTGTTTTATTGATTAAATTAATATATTGAATGAAATTATTAATTTGGATCAAGATTGGGTGAAAATCGGGGAAAATGAAAAATTTACCAAAATGCCCCTGAATCTTGATATTTCTGAAATTTCGCCAGGTAAGTTCGTGTAACTTGAATTATATTCTTAAATGCTTGAAATGTATGTTATTGATGTGAATATGATTTGAATGCTCATTGTATGAAAATTGATGAAACATTGATATATTTGATAAAAAGGGGAAGAAATCTCGGTTGAATGAAAGGAAAATTCGATGGATCTCTGAAAAGGAATTGACAGTAAAAAGGATCTAGCCTGGACGGGTGATCCTATTCTGATACATCCCTCTCGAAGAATATGTGAAAAATGGATTTAGCCCAGACGGGTAATTTGAATTAGGGTCTGAATTTAGCCTGGACTGGCAATTTAGATTCAAGCTCATTAGAGTAATTGTCGTTGCAGGGGATTTAGCTTAGACTGGTAATCCCGAAAATACTCTACGAGTTTATATTACAGGGGATTTAGCCTGGACTGGTAATCCCGCTGTAAGGATGAGGTTCGCGAGAATGTGCTTTTTGAAATGAAATGTGTAAGACCATCGTTAAAAGATACCATTACAACATGATATGAAATGTGTAAGACCATGGTTGAAAGATACCATGGCAACATGATATGAAATATGTAAGACCATGGTTGAAAGATACCATGGCAACATGATATGAAATGTGTGAGACCATGGTTGAAAGATACCATGGAAACGTGACATGAAATGAATAAGACCATGGTTGAAAGATACCATGGCAACATGACGGGGAAATGAATAAGACCATGGTTGAAAGATATCATGGAAACATGATAGAAAATGAGTAAGACCATAGTTGAAAGACACTATGGCATCATGTCGAAGATAAATAAGATCGTGGATGAGAGATGCCAAGATATCTGTTGAACAACTAATATTCAAGTAATATGTACCAGATGGCAAATGGTTATATGAATTGGTTATACAAAATGGTTGTGTGAAATGTTTACAGGAATTGGTCATATGGAAATCTATGTACAAAATAGTTGTATGAAATAATTAAGAAGATAGATAAATGAAATAAGTATGGGTACATGGAATTTAAATTTAATTTATGTTAAGTTTAATATGAACTATTACTGAAATAAATATACATAAGAAATAAGGAAATGATGGTGCATGAAAAATTGATATAACGAAATGAATGATATATGCTTATAAAGAAATGGTAAGAGAATAATATGTTTCGTGACATGTACATATATGATTATCTTTGATATGTTGATACAAGGAAATTATGTAAGTTGAGACTATTATTAAACTCAAGTGTGATATGTCAAGAAAATAGGTATATCAATGTTGAAATTATATGAAATATGTACAAGTATATTAACAATATTGTTGTTTGATACTTAGACAAGTGCCAAGCTATTGATTGAACGGTAATATGTTTATTTATATGATGCATTGAATCGGTAAGTATTTAATTGAAGTTTTTGTTAAATGATATGTAAATCCTATTAATGCCCTGAAACACTGTTCCGGTAACGGATATGGATTAGGGGTGTTACAAATAAAATAGAATTAAAAGGAACAACTAACATAACAACCATGCAAACAACACAATTAACAGTAAGAAAACAATCCATAACAAGTATCCCCTCTCGAAAAATATCATTGTCTTCAAGGATCAAACTGCGGGTAACGATGGAGAAGATCACTCTAATTCTCCCAGGTCGAATCCTCCGGAAAAGTGTCTGCCCATTTTACGAGAACTTCAGTAACTGCAACATTCCCTTTTTTGACTACCCGTTTATCCAAAACCCTAACTAGTTCCTTGAGGTGGGAACCATTTGCATGAGTAATTGGAAGTAGAGACAAGACAACAGCAGTGCCAATGTGTTTCTTGAGCTAGGAGACGTAGAAAGTAGAGTGTATTCGAGCAGTGATAGGTAAGGTCAACTTGTAAGAAACTGTGCCCACTCGAGTTTTCATAGGAAAAAGGTCTAAAATATCGAGGTTCCAATTTCTAGTTCCTAAACCGTTTCAATGAGTGTTGACTTTAAGGCTACAACTTCATATACACCAAGTCACCAATGGCAAATTCTATCAGATCGCTTCATTTAACAATCTACTTCATTCGGTCATGTGTTCGCTTTAAATGAAATCGCTAGAACTCACAAACTCCTTTTCTATTTAGAAGATACATATCCACTGCAACTACTTAAGATGCCCCAACTAGATAGGGTAAAAGGATGGGTAGTTGCTGCCCATATAAGGCTTCATATGGAGTCATATGAATGGTTGTCTGATAGGTGGTGTTATGCACAGTTAAGGAAAACCAAATGGCCCACTTAGAGGGTTTCTCCACAAACATACATTGTAAATAGCCCTTCAAGCATTTATTCAAGGCCTCAGTCTATCCATCCGTTTGAAGGTGATAGTTTATAGAAAGGCACAACTAAGTGCCAATGTGTTGGAACAGTTCTTGCCAAAAGTGACTTAAGAATACCTTGTCCTGATCGGAAACAATCGACTCAGGAGGACCATGAAGCTTATATATTTACTACAAATACTCAAGGCCATAAAAGCAGCGATGAATGGATGACTTGAGGCAATAAAATGACCATATTTGGTCAATCGATCCACCACTACCAATATAGTAGTTTTTCCCTTGGAGAGTGGTAACCCCTCCACAAATTCCACACTAATATCAGACCAAGCCTTCTCAGAAAGTGGTAAATGTTGCAACTGCAACGAATCGTTTTCTATAAAATAGAAACAGTGGTTTCAGGACCACAAATCCAAGGTGATAAAATTTATTTTAATATTATTTTATGGTCTATAGCATGTTAGAATTATGGTATAAAAATTTCGTTAAGAAATTTTACCGTTTGTATGCTCAATTTGTGAAATAGGACTAAATCGAATAAAGTGCGAAAGTTATGCTCTATTAGCTAAAAGTGTCAAATAACTATAGAACTTAAAAGTAGAGGTCCTTATTGAGTATTAGACCACTAAAAGAGTTAGTGGATGTACATAGAGTAAAAAAATCATGAAATTGTCAAAGTTGGTGGGTATTAAATGATTTGTTTGATAAAAAAATAAAACAAAAAAAGGAGAATAGTGTTCATCTTCTTCTCCACTGAAAATTGCAGCAAAATAAGGGTTTTTGAAGCTGAAATTTTCAGCCACTTAGTTCCCTTGCATGTAATTCTTTGACCCGCTTTTGTTGATTTTTATGTTTTTGAAACCCTTATAGCTTAAGCTAGCTAATTAGGTGGTTAATTTGCAATATGATGGAAAGTCTAGGATTTTTCCATGAGAGCATTTTGGTTGTTTTTGAAGTTTAATGGAAGAAAATAAATCTTTGTTGTTGATTAAACAACTTTTGTTAAACGATTTTTAATGAAATTGTCAAATAGGGATTTAATTGAGAAATATGAAAATTATATGTTAAATATGTGAAATTATGAAATTTATAGGCTATTTTAGGCTTATAAGATGTTCGGCTAGGCTTGAGTGTGATGAAATTCCATAAATTTCATTTTTACAAACATATGGACTAAATTGTAAATAAGTCAAAAGTATGGTGCAAAAGGGTAATTTTTCCAAAACATAATTTGTGGATTCAGTTGAATAAAATGAGGTTTGAATTAGTTAAATTTGATTATATAGATCAAGAGAAGTAACGTACGAATTTAAACCGGGGAAAAGATAAAGTATTGAATTAAGCGACCGTTATCTCTGTGCGAATTTGAGGTAAGTTCTGGACTCGAACTTAATTTTATTTCAATTACGATTTAAATTATTTAATACTAAATTAGCTCTTGTTATAAAATGTATGCATATTATGGAATTAATGCTAAGGAAAAATGAATGAGGAATTTATCGAAGTAATTAATTGTACAATCGTTGATATATTCAACTAGCGTTGAGCGCAATCTTTGTCAGCTTATCTGACTAGTGCTGGGTACACAATTGTTGGTTTATCCGACTAGCACTGGGCGCAATTATCGTTGGTTTATCCAACTAGCGCTAAGCGCAATTATCGTTAGTTTATCCAACTAGAGCTGGGCCTACAATTATTATCGTCGATATATTCAACTAGCACTAGGTGCAAATATCGTTGGTTTATCCAACTAGGCTGGGCTCACAATTATTATCATCGGTATATCCGACTAGTACTGGGTGCAAATATTGCTGGTTTATCCAACTAGAGTTGGGCTCACATTCAATATCGTCGGTTAATCCGAATAACGTTGGGCACAAACTCCTCTGCGGGTTACCGCTAGGCACCGGGTGCCATGTAGCTAATAGATCTTGTGGTATGGTTACTTGAATTATCGAAAGAACTGAAATCTTAATTGGTTAAGTTAAAATTTCATACTAATATTGATTGTTTTTGTGTTTAGCTAATAAATGGAACCTATTAATGGTAAATTGATTTACATGTTGGCACATAGTGTTACAAGGTTATATAAGTTCAATATGAATTAGTACAAATATGTACACGAAATACGTGGAAATGATATACACTTATGACATATGAATTCATGGCATGGCTAACTTGATTGATGATTATGTGCTAGGCTTTTGGGCCAAACTGAGTTACGATATGCCTTATTTTACTTACTTAAATTGTGGTTAAACGGGTATGAAAAGAAGGAAAGATCGTCAAATGCTTCAATTAGAATTGCTATGAAAGCACGGAAAGGTATGAATTATTAGATGATCACATGCTTAAAAATGTGAATGCATTTAAGTAGTGTGTATTTATGCTATGATGTTTTGAGATGGTTTGTTAGTTTATGTGATAATTAAAATTGAGAGGCCAATATTGTTTAGGCTAAGGCCAAGATATGTTGGATTCACTAAAGTGGCTTATGATTATAAATTGAAGTGGTAAGCTTTATTTTTGAATTATGAACTTACTAAGCAATACACGCTTACTTCGTGTTAATTTCTTGTGTATTTAGATATCGAAAGCTCGTTCGGGTTGGAAGTTGGCGGAGATTTCATCACACTATCTATCGGCCATTTTGGTATTATGGTTTTATAATTCTGATTATAATGGCATGTAGAGGTCATTTTGGCTAATGGTAGTCTATATGTCTTGTTGCATTTTAGCCATTCGATTTGGCTTGAAAATGGTATATGTTTTGTCATCTAAACATGCGTAAATGGCTTTATGATATGTAGTGTATGGTTGTCAAGTGAATGTTTTGTTTATGAATTGGTATTTTGTGTACCAAATGGTTGAAATTGAGATATGGGATGCATGTTATTTTTAGGCACAAAGTCTCCTTGTAATGCCCCATTACCCGAAACCGTCTCCGGAGTCGAGCGCGAGGCATTACTAAACTTATTTGAGCACTTAAACAAATTCAGACAATTTATATCATACTTTCTAAACAAGTTGTCCAACTGCGTCATAGTCGCTAAAAAAAATCATATCTCGAGTTAAAAAATAAAAATCCAAATCCATAAATTTTCCACTAACCTAGACTCATATATCTATTTACTAATTTTTTTCTAGAATTTTTGGTCAGGCCAATTAGTACAGTTTATTAGTTAAAGTCTCACCTACTTCATGGTTCGGCTACTCTGACCCCTGTGCACTACAAATCAAATTTCTCCCTGTACAGAATTCAAATAACTATGCTATTTGTTTCTATTAAAAATATACTCAATAAGAAATCCATACATATATAGTATGACTCCTAATTATTTTTGTACAATTTTTAATGATTTTTACAAATCAAAACATAGGAGCTCAAAATCACTCTGACCTTATCTCACAAAAATTCATATATCTCCTGATATGAAAGTCTTTTTCTTACATCGTTTCTTCTATGTGAAACTAGATTCAATAAGCTTTAATTTCATATTTTATTTAACCTCTAATTAGGTTTTCATAATTTATGGTGAATTTTCAAAGTCAAACTACTGCTACTAACCAAAATCTGTTTTAGTACAAAATATTGTTAATTAGTTTATAACATCTTTACTTCAATTCATTTAAACTCTATACATGCCATAAAAATCTTTAAACATAAAACAAAAGCTACCGGAATTGATCTGGATAGTGTGCTTTGTTGTGTTAATCCGATCTAACAACTTCACTTCAATTCAATCTACATAAAAATATCAAACACTCACAAGTAAGCTTATTGAAGCTTAGTAAGTTCATAGGTTTAAAAGTAATGCTTATCAAACATAATATTTCCAAACAATATCAAAACATTTACTAAAGTTTCCTGCCATTCACAACCACTGTTATAATACTTCACATAGTTGAGCTCAACATTAACAACTACTCAATCTCTTTCATTTGGTTCACTTCTCTTGTATTTCTTATTATCAAGTTAGGAAATGGCTTACGAAATTGAGTACGTCGTTGTTCAGTGCCACGATTCATAACTCAGTATGGTTTTTCTAATTAAAATACTATACCTACATTTTACAACTCGGTATGGGAAATGCCATACCTACATTTCTTAACTCAGTATGGATTTGATAATACCATACCTACATTTCACAACTCAGTATGGATGATACCATACCTACATTTCACAATTTACCATGGAACAACCATGGTCTTATCCATTAATTCATCACATGTCACGATACGAACGTACCCAATCCTGCGTTTTTCCTAATTTGCATTTCCACATTTATTCTTTCATTAACAAAATTTTCATAATCCTACAACAAATTCATATATAATCACACATTATATCATTCAATCATTCGCAAATAAACATCTAGATTCAACCATATGAACTTACCCGGCTAATTTGTAGAAAACATTGAAATTTAGGGACTATTCCGTAACTTTTTCTTTTCCTCGTTCTCCTTTGGATTCTTGATCTATAATATAAAATATTTCCACTCATTAACATTTACTTGATTTCTATTTCACTTCACAATTTATCTTCTTCAACTTTCAAAATTTCACTTTTACCCCAAAATTTTTAGTTTTTACAATTTAGTCTCTGCTCAATTCACCCATCAATTGAACCAATTTTTCTAAATTAACACTTTATTTTATCATTATAAACTATTTCAAAACCTTTGAAATTCTGAATTTCAAAACCAACCTTCAATTCATAACTTTTTCACAATTAGGTCCTAAATACCATTTTCTATCAAAATCACTTAATAAAACCACCTTAATATGAAATTAGAACTTAAATTTCATAATAATTCATCATAAAATTCCCTTACCCATCTAGGGTAACTTCCAATTTTACCCATAAAATCAAAAACTAATGAATTCTATAAGTGGACCTAATTGTAAAAGTCATTAAAACATAAAAATTATCAAGAAAAAGCAAGAATTAAACTCACATGATGTAAAAATATGAAAAACCAGATTTCTCCAGACCTTCTATGGCGTTTTGGCTGAGAAAATATGAAGAGATCTCTAGAATTTTCAATTTTGTCCTTATTTTATATGTTAAAATTATAAAATTTTCAATTTTGCCCTTATTTCCCTTATTTTTCTGCTGATTTTCTTGCCGTCCAGCCTATTCACTTTTAGGCTTAATTTCCCTTTAAATCCTCTTTATTTTAACACTTGAGCTATTTAATCCTTTTAGCAAATTTTACATTTGTTACAATTTAGTCCTTTTTATTTAATTGACTACCCAAGCGTTAACATTTCTCAACCAAACTTTAATACTAGATAAATGACACTTCATAAATATTTATAAAAATATTTATAGCTCTATTTTCAAATTCGAGGTCTCGATACCTTGTTTTGACCCATTTAACCTAATAAATTCTTTTAATTCACCAAATTCACCAATTCACAAATTCTTACTTGACTCATAAATATTTAATTACTATATTGTTCAATCTTACTTGTCGGAATTAGTGATCTCAAAATCACCATTTCTGACACCACTGAAAATTAGGCCGTTACACTCATTTATGTGTTTGACCAGTTAGATAGATTTTGGAAGTTTAAATTGGAATGTTTAAAGTAGCCAATTACGGTGCCTATTAGTATCATGGTTGTGTGCGATCTTATAAGATGTTATAATCTTGTTATTGATTGGTGTTGAATGTCTAAATACGTCATGTTTATATGCACATTGAAGAGTTTAGGTTGGTACCAAGTTGGGTGAGAAATATGACTTAGAAAATGACATATTTTCGTCCACACGGGCAGAAGCACAGGTGTGTGTCTCAGCCGTGTATGACACACGGCCTAGCACATGGGCGTGTGTCTTGACTTTTTGACCCCTGCAACTAATTAATGCAAATTCAATTGTTCACACGGTCTAGTACACGGGCGTGTGGCTTAGCAGTGTGACCCATGTTAGAGAGTTACACGAGTATGGGCACGGGCTGGGACACGGCCGTATGCCTCACATCAAATGTCACACGGCTTAAGACATGGACGTGCCACTTGGCTGTGTGAGCCACATGTGTGAGCCACATGGTCGAGCCACACGGGAATGTGTCTTCTGCACTTAGGAGCAATTTTGTAATTTTGCAAATAATTCTCCAAGCTTTTGGTTTAATCCCGACTTGATTCTAATCTTTATTTTGGGTCTCGATGACCCATATAAGGGACTTTATGATTGATTATGAATGGTTTTTTATTTGAATGTAAGGTGAACATGAAATGTCTATTTGTTTGATTATAAGTTTAGTAATGCTTCATAACACTGTTCCTACGTCGGATACGGATTAGGGGTGTTACAGTAACAACCCAGATAGGCTGAATTGTCTCTATTGTATGTATGAAAAACCACACATTCACTTGTCCATCTGCGTACATCCTTGGAAAAACCCTTCCAATAAATAATGCTAGATAGCCTGTGTCGAGTAGCCTACACTCCCCAATGGCCACCAATGGTAACCCCATGGAATAGATCAAATAAGGTTATACGAAAAGTGATATTGCTACCAACTACGACTTTCCCTTTTCTTTGAAGAAATGTACCATCTCATGTGTATTTAAAGTGTGAATGAGATTGTTTTGCAATATCCTAACAAATCTGTTGAACTTTAGAGTCTTAAGCATAAGACTCCAAAATTTAAGTCTATATATCTGACTAAGTAGTTGAGACTGATCGGTGCACTGGAATAGTTGGCCTTATTGTATATGGAGTTTGCGAAACAAAGCATCAGCAACTGTATTATGGACCCCCTTCCTATAGGCAATGGAGAAATCATAACCCATTATTTTAGTAACCCACTTTTGTTGATAAGGAGTAATGGCTTGTTGATCAGTAAAGAACTTAAGGCTTTGATAGTCAGTTTTAATAACAAAAAATGGTGAGCAACAAGGTAGGGATGCCATTTCTTAACTACCATAATTACAACCATTATTTCCTTGTCATATATGGACAAAACTTTATGGTTGACACCAAGGGCCTTACTAAAGAAGGCTATAGATCTACTTTCTTGTTGTAGAATAGCTTCCACCCCTTGTTCCCAGGTATCAGTTTCCACACAAATTTCCTTTGTAAAATTAGGAAGAACCAATACAGGTGCTTGAAAAATGACCTCCTTAAGTTTCTAGAAAGTTGAATGAGCAGCATCTATCCACTTCTAAGGAACTCTATTCCTAATGAGTCTAGTAATAGGAGCAGCTATAGCTCTATAGCCTTTGATAAAATGCCTATAATAGCCAGATAACCCGATAAAACCTCGCAAATCTCTTAGTGAGTGAGGAACAGGACATGTGAGTACCCCTTCAACCTTGGACTTGTCCATACTAATAGTACTAGTAACAATAACATGACTTAAGTACTCTACCTGTGTAGTAACAAAACTACACTTTAACTACTTGGCAAATAACTGATTAACTCGCAACAGTTGAAGAACTTCCCTTAAATGAATCAAATGGTACAAATTTCCTGAAGAACTGCTTAAAGATTTGATTCATCAAAGCTTGAAAAATAGAAGGGGTATTGGTCAAGTTAAAGGGCATGACCAATAATTCATAGTGTCCTTCATGGGTTCGAAAAGTAGTTTTATAAATTTCCTACTCTCATATCCGAATTTAGTGATAACCGAACCTTAGGCCCAATTTAGAGAAGAAATTTGCTCATCTTAACTCATCCAAAAGCTTTCTAATCATTGGGATAGGGAACTTATCTTTGATGGTGAGTTGGTTGTGTTACTTATAGTCAACACACATTCTCCAGCTTCCATATTTCTTCTTGACCATGGTAATAGGAGATGCGCTATTGATGTCCCTAATCGCACCTGTATACAACATTTCCTGAATCAGATTCTCAATTTCAGTTTTTTGTATAGCAAGATATATATAAGGTTTCACCCTTACTAATTTGCTATCATCTTGCAAAGGTATTCGATGATCATGTAACCTATGTGAGGGAAGGCCATCAAGAGACTGAAAAATGACATCTAATTCCAGCAGAAAATTGTGTATGTTTGGACTTGAGGTGGTCTGTGGTATAGATAATGCCACTTGAGCACAAGTAGATAATACCATTGCACAAGGACCAATGATCATCAGACTAAGGCTCTTGGATAACTGATCACCAGATATCAACTAAAGACCCCTAGTAGAATACTCTTGAGCATACATTGTTGTCTAAGTGTTGAAACGACATGGTCAAAAAGCCAAAATTCCACCTAATGGAGCCTAATAATGATAACCATTGAACACCAAGCACTAAGTTTTGATAGGTAGGGCCAGAAAGTTTTTAGTGAATTGGTACTTTTGGGCCTTTCATGTGATTGATCTACATAAACTTTGAGTGAACAAGTTTCCTCCACTAGCAGCAAACACCCTCAATTTATCTGTGGGTTCCAATGACGATTTCAATCATTTAGCCAGTTTAAAATCAATGAACTTGTGTGTACTTCCTGTATCCACCAAAAGAATCACTTCAACTTGATCAATTTGAGCTGCTAATCCCATGGTGTGATGGCCTTGAATGCCTTGCAGTGCATGCAGGGAAAGAATTGGAGAAGAATGAGGTGCCTCAAAATTGTCCACATGCAACTGTTCAAGGCAACCCAAGAATTCCTCACTTCCGTAGTGTCTTTTAAGAGATCAATTACTAGTTTATAGAGCTGTGCTTTATTACACCTGTGGCCTGAAGTGTACTTAGCTGAACACCATAAACAGAGCTATTTTTTCCTTATATCATCTATTTTTTCCTAAAAGAAAGACTTAAATGGTAGTTTAGAGCTAACAACTAACCCCCTATCGTTTGTAGCCCAACATTGGAACTAAGAGGTTTAGGACCCTAGAAACTTGGTTTAGAATAGCCTATGCTTGCACCATAAAAGTTAGGAAACTTAGATTTTGTATACCCTACCCCTTTACTCGATCACTATGCTCTTTCGAGGATTGCCTTTCAAAATGGTCTCTACTTTTCGTGCTACTAAATAGCCATCAACCAAAATCTGTAGCTTAAATAGCTTAAGGTACTAACTAACCTCCAGTTGCAAATTACTGATAAAAACTCATAAAACGTGCATTTCAGAAAGTTGAATCTGACCTAGGAGACTTACAAAGTGGTCATGAAATTAATCCACAGACCCTTGTTGTTTCAAAAAGACTAAGTCTTCCATAGGATCCTGATAGATGTCAGAACCAAAACGAGCTTGCAGGCCTCAAGCATAACCTTCCTAATACAACTAGTGCAACCCCCTAGCCTCTGCTCAAAGAAAAAAAATGATGCTAGTCCAACCCTTTGCCCTCTAAATGCAACATGACCATCCAGACCTTAGCATGATCTTTAACCCCCTCCGCTCCAAAGAGCTGCTCTAATTTTGACCACCAACCTCAAAAATCCTCACCGTCAAAATAAGGACAATCCTATTTGATCTGCTTGATCCTTGGCTTGACAGTATGGAATCGATGAAGCAAATCTGTGGGTCCCATCTATGATTTTAGGGACAGAATTAAAGACTTTCGAGGAGGAAATCTAGAAGGTGGTTCTCTTAAAAGTCCTTTCCCTTTGCCGTAACCTAAGCTTCCCACTCCAAGGTTTGAGGTTGACCTAAGAACTACTCGAGCAATGAATATAGCTCAATCCCTTTTGTCCTCCTTAAATCCTTTTTGAAACTCCTTGAATTGTGAATCCATTTTAGCATCAATGTCAACCCTGAGTTGGGACAATTCCTGCCGAAGCTGACTCATCTTTTTCTGTAGTTGGGTAGTGATTCTGTTATTAGCCATAGATCATGCTGAAGCTCTGGTACCCTTGTAACGTGTCAAAACTTTTGGAAGAAATTGAGAGAGTAAGAACAAAGAAATTGCAGGAGAGAATGAAGAAGAAGAGAGCAACTGATTCCTCTATTTTTCATAACTACCTCATGTGTCCTTCACTCGTGATAAAAGAGGGAAAAACAATCCTTAATAGCCTGGCAACGGTTAACTAAAATGAAGTGTTTTGTGCTAACAATCCAAGCCAAACACATCGTTTCATTAAAAGATCCCAGCCCCCCTTAAACACAGCGTTTTGTTATTACAAATAAAATAGAATTAAAAGGAACAACTAACATAACAACCATGCAAACAACGTAATTAACAGTAAAAAAAATAGTCCATAACAAAATCAAAATAGAAAGTTATCTTAAAACCCAACTCTACTAACTTAACAATAAATTCTATTAAACCCTAAAATCTAGTCAAAATATTTGGAAAAGAAAATTTGAGGATTTCTTTAAAAAAAATCAAGTTCGTTTATGACTCGCACATTAACTCACCAGCTTTCAAGGTAGATTTATCCCCTATCATTTTTTTTTCAATTTTTAATTTCATTTCTTATTTCAAAGTTATAATTTCAAAAAAATATTAATCATCACTGCTTTAAAACGTGTTCAGTTTTAAACTTAATATTTTTTAACTTCTACCAACTAATTGCAGATTTTCACAGTTATATTCCTTAAAATTAAGAATAATAATTTCTTAAAAATGATGCATGGGCAGTATGGAGCCTAAAATTTTTGAGGGGTCAGAATTAAATTGTATATTTTTACGATAATAAAAATACAATTTTTTCATTTTAATAGCCTATTTTTTTATAATTTTTAAATGATTAAATTGAATTTATATAATTTAAATGATTAAATCAAATTTAAAATTTTATAAATTACAAAGAGCCTAAATTAAAATTTTACCAATTTAGGGGGCCATGGCCCCTAGGTCTCCACTATGCTCCACCACTATGCATGAGATAAAAAAATTAATTTTATTTAATAAAAGAGTAATTATTTGATATATAGTCAATGAAAACTTTTTACTTCATGAACGGAATAGAGATTTTAATACATGTGTTATTGATATTTTTATAAATAAGATTATTTTAAATTTAATTAGTATTGTGATTATATATTTACTGGAAATGAATTGAGATAGTAAATTAATATTTACTAAAATTAATAAGAAATTATATTTATATATACCTTACAAGTGATAAAAATGTAATAAAAATATTTATATTTTATTATTAAAATTAATTACTTTTGATTCAAATCATTTATCTTTTTTAAAAATTAGTTTTTACCAATGGAAAATTAAAAGTACTAATGCAAAATATTTTTAAATGCAATGGCATCTAAATAAAAGTAAAATATTAACATAGTTATTAAAATTGTTGATGGATGATTCACTAATAAAGTCAACAGATTTGTATGAGTAATAAATCTTAAATTTATACATAAATTTTAGTTTAATATGTAATTGTATATATGAATTTTATTTTTTATAATTTGATTCAGTTCTCACAAATTATTAAACACAATTATTAATGTAGCATCATTTTATGTTTATATATTACATACAGAAATAATTATATTTATCTAATATAAAAATAAATTGATAAATTTATTTCTTTAAATGTGTATAATTTAATCAAAAATAAAATTTCATATATATATTCGAATTACAATCAAAATTTTATATGTATAACTGCTCCAAAGTAAAATTCTTGAACGTTTTAATTTTATGTCAATACCGAATATGAAATTGTTAGCTTTGAGTTATTAAGCCTTTTATGGATCAACATTTAATATTAATATTTCCTTTTTTCTTTTTCTTAATTCAATCGTATGTTAGTTTTAGAAATGAGACATCGGTCCCCTCTTTCTACCAATTACTTTGTCATCTTCTTTATGATTAGTTATGTATTGGGTAAACTGACAGTGACTTTTATCTACCCTAAAAATTAAAAAGAAAATTAATTGGGTAAACTGACAGTGACTTTTATCTACCCTAAAAATTCAAAAGAAAATTAATTTAGTCTATTTAGAAATATTAAAATTACAAGTTAATCTGTGATAAAATTTCTGTGGTAAAATTGCACTCTAATCTCCCCAAGTAGGAAAAAAGTTCTGTTTAGTCCTTTAAAAAATAATGGAATTATATATTAATATATGATAAAATTATATTTTGATCTCTTAAATTTTATAATTTGATTTAGACCCCCAAAAAGATTTCTAACTTCGATCGTGATCTTGGGTCTATTCAAGAACATGATCATCTTGATTATTTACTTTTTTCCATTTATAATAGTTTTTATCTGGACCAAACAAAGAATAAATTTCCTTATTGAAACTTTGATTCAAATTTAGAGCATTTTCAAATGAGACATGAGACTCAGATACTCTCATTAGATCAACAAATGTATATGGCAGTTGATTTATAATAAAATAAACATTTTCTGAACTTCCGGTTCATATTGCTTTGTATGAGAATCTAGATAATGATAATTCATTTTAATCAATTCATTTATCTAATTTATTATCTTTCCCCCTAATGTTGAGAAAACTATATTCAAGATAATAATAGAAAAAATTGCCATAGTTGTAACAGCTTGATTTAGACCCTAGTTGGAACTGTGGTTTCGGGACCACGAATCCGAGTCAAAAAATATTTAAAAATTATTTTTTGTGCTTATTATGTGCAAATTTGTATGTGTGAAATTTTCGTGATTTAATTTTTTCGTTTGAGTGTCCGATTAAATAAAATGACTTAATCGCGTAAAATGAAAATTTGATGGTTAAATATGAAAAGGCCTAATTTTTGTTGTCTTTGTAATATGAAGCATTTATGTTGCAATTATACGATTGATTTTATGTATGGACGGTCATGACCTTAACATATAATGGTTTTATATTTTATGATAAAGGTTAATTAAGTAAAATAAATAATAATGTTAATATATGTTATATTATAACATAATTAGAAAGCCAAAGTTTTATTCTTATTTCTCATGACCGAATAACGTAAAGAAAGAAAAGAAAAGAAAGCTAGGGCATTCGGCCATTGTTGGGTTTGATTAAGGTATGTAACTAACTTGGTTTTTGATGATTTTTACGTTTTTGAGATCGTTGCTAAGTTATCTACAAGACCCATGCTTGAATTTTTTATTTTGGTAAATGTTTTGAGTTATGTCATTGTTGAAATCTTGTGATTTTTGTTGTTTGATGGTAGAAAATAAAAGACATGTGATAGATTAACATGTTTTGTATTGAAATTTTTTATGATTTTGAGTAATTATGACTAAATCGCAAAAATAATAAATTGAGGGACTAAAATATGAAATAAATGAAATGTATATACTTGTATGAACACTAGGAATATTCGGCCTAAGCATGGTGTGTGCAAATTTTGCATGTTTTGTGTTTTGTGCAATTTGGACTAAATTGTAAAAAGTGTAAAATGTTAGGGGTAAAATGATAATTTGTCCATTTATGTGTTTTTGGACTAATTGAGTGAAAATATGTTTGAATAAGTTTAATTTGAGTATGTTTAGATCAAGAACCAAAGAAATTGGATTTTGATCGGGGGATAATTAAAGTTGTCGACTAGTTGTCCCGTTCCGTTTTATATCGTTCGTGATAAGTTTATAAGTAAATAGGCGTTTTTAATTTTAATTAAATGAAAACTATATATGCTGAAATGAAATATGTGAATATATATACACAATAGCCGAATGTGCACAAGTTTGGCACCTATGTTTATGAATCTGATTCGACCGAGTTACTATGTCCGAAAGTCCCGAATGAACCTTAGGAATATCTAGGATACATATTTCATGACATAGGATTCCGATATGTAATGTGCGAGTAAGACCATGGCATCGATATATGTGTGCGAGTAAGACCACATTTTATACGTTGGCATCGATATGTGACTTCGATATATGTGTGCGAGTAAGACCCTGTTTGGGACAGTAGCATCGATATGTGATCACATGTAAGACCACGTCTGGGACGTTGGCATTGTGCGATATATGTGATTATCCAAGTGTCCTATCCAATTCCGAATTGTTCATTGGGCAACGATAAGTTGTGATCGAATGTGTAAAATGAGCTAGAGTGATCAGGTATGAATTAGTTTACTACCTACTTGAAATAAGGTAAGTTACTTGATATTTGTTGTAAATCATGTATGAAGTAAAGGAAGAATGTATGTGAATATGGTAAGTGTATTTGGCTTTGTGAATAAATAATATGAATATTATTGAAATGATTCTTGAATATGTGTATAAAAGATTATGTAGATTCGGCCATATGATAAGTGTATGAATATGATGTTATATTTTGATTCATGAGCTTGTGTATACGGATGTATGTATACTTGGTTATATAATGATATTATGGCTTTAAAAGTTGATTGATATTTTGTTAATATAACTATATGAGCATTCGGCCAAGGTAACATTTATGCATAAAAGTATATATTATTCATGAAATTGTAAGTTTGAGATTAAATGTGATAATGATATTATAATTTGGTTTAGTTTAACTGAATTGTTTATTTGCTTATTACTTACTAAGCTATGATAGCTTACTGTATATGTTTATGTGTGCCTCTATTTTATAGATTTTGGAGTCAAGTTACGAGCTCAGGGATCGTCAGCAAAGTCTATCACACTATCGACTGTCTTCGGTATCTTTATAAGTGAACTTTTGAATCTATGGCATGTATAGGCTGGATTATGTTTTGAAATGTTGGATTTTGGTTATGTGTAATCTAAGCCATGTGAAAATGGCTTAACTTTTTTGTTTGAATTTGGTTATGTTGATTATGGTTTATGTTCATTTTGATTATAATGTTATATGCTATGAATGCATAGTAATTGTGGTAGGTATTATATGCTTTGATAATGGTTGATGATTTTGGATGTACATGTGGTTGGTTCAGCTAAGGTTATGCATGGATGGAAGTATATGTGAATTTGGTTATCATATTGACTTATTTAGGATGTGTAATTTTTCTTGTGAATTGGTTTGGAGATAGCAAAAGATGTGCCTTTATAATCGGCTAGTGATGGGTAAAATATATCCATATGCTTATGACATGTTGTTTGTGGTTTGGTATTTAAAGGTCAAGTTGCTAGTGAAATGATTGATTATTATATGTACTATATATATACGTGGTAGCAATTCGGCCTTGGTATGTGGTTCATTTAATAAGCATGTGACTTGATAATGGTGTGACCGATTAAGGTTATAATTGTAACAGCCCATTTTTAAGGTTAATCGGAATAGTGGTTTCGGGGCCACCAAATTCGACGAGTAGGTTTGTAAATATTATATTTAATATTTACGAGTTAATTGTGATTTTAAAAATGTTTTTGATATTGTGATATTTGTTTTATAAGTGATTTATTAAGTTCAAGTGGTATGACCCTAAGGTCAAGTGGGTTTAGGAAATGAGGTATCGGGACCTCATTTATATAAACCGAGTCGTAAATATTTTTATAAATATTTACGGAGTGGCAAAAAGATGGTATTAAAGTTTCGTTGAAAATTTTATCGTTTCGATAGTTAATTAAGCAAAAAGGACTAAATCGCGTAAAATGAAAAAGTTACATTCTAATTGTTTAAGTGTTTATTTTCCATGTTTTACTAAAGTATAAGTCCCTATTTATCAATTAAACCATTACTTTATGATAGTGGAGATTGGTGGTTTGGCATATATGAAATTATGTATTATTATAAAGGACAAAAAGGTAAATGGAATATTAAAATGTATTAAATAAAAATAAAACATAAAATGGCCATGCAAATTTTATCTCTTGGCCGAATATGGAGGAGAAAAGAAAGCCATTGAAGCTTCCTTAGTTTCGGCATTTGCATGAAGTGATTTAGGTATGTTTTGTGTTCGGTTTTTGATAATTTTTATGTTTTTGAGATCGTTGCTTCGTATTCTAGCTAGCCCGTATCTCTGATTTCAAAACTGTTAAAGTATTTGAATGTTGCCATTGTTGAGTGCATGAGTATTTTGATAGTTGATGATGGAAAATAAATTATTGTTGTTGGATATACATGTTTTGTAAAGTAAATTTTGGTAAAAATGTCAATTTTGGATTAAATTGTGAATTATTGAAATTATGTGGTTGAAAGTGTGAATAAATGAAACTATGGGCTGTTATGAAGTAGTAGTAAATTCATCTAGGCATGGGTTTGGCCAAAATTGAATGAATTTAATTTTTCGAGCTTAGGGACTAAATTGTAAAGAAGTTGAAATATCAGGGGCAAAAATGTAATTTTTCCATAAAGTAATTTATGGGCTGTTTTAATATCATGAATATTCGGTTAAGCTTAAATATGGTTAAAAACAGTTAATTTGCATTTTTTTAGCTCAGTGACTAAATTGAATAAAAGTAAAACTTTAAGGGTAAAATAGTAATTTTACCAAAATATGAAATTGAGTTAAAATGAATAGAATATGAATTGTAATAGTTAAATTTGATTGATTAGATCAAGTTAAGCCTCGTACGAGTCTATATCGAGGGAAAAACAAAGTATCGGATTCGTCGATCTAATTTATCGTTACCGCGAACGAGGTAAGTTCGTATGCAATAAGCATTGTTAAATTTATGTTTCTAATGCTTTAATATCGTATAAATTGTATATACGTGAATATTTTAATGTCTGACGACATATCGACAAAATGTGGCACTTAGTGTGCGGGGCAATCAAATATGGTACTTAGTGTACGAAATATTGAGAATGGCACTTAGTGTACGAAATATTGAGAATGGCACTTAGTGTGCGAGATATTGAGAATGGCACTTAGTGTGCAAAATATCGAATGATTCAAAGGGAAATTATAAATTGTGATTGAATGATTAAATAGAGCAAAGTGAACAGGTATACATGCTATATTATATGAATTGTTTATGAGACAACTTTATAATGGTGATATTTGGGCTTTGAGCCTAGCAAGCTTTAAGCTGGTGAATAATATTATCGGGTTTAAAACCTAGCAGGCTAAATGCCGGTGATTTGATAAAAGTCTAAGACTATGAGACCTTGTGTTAAATCGGCAATTGAATTTGTTCAATGCATTAAGTTGGCCAGGTATGTGATATATTCTTATGCATGTTAGATCGATTGGAATTGAATCATGAGTGTGAAATGAGAAGCATAGGTGAAAATGCCTATGTCATACATGTGAGTAAGGGCAAAACCATCGTAAATTATCGATAAGGGTGGACTATGTGCGGAATCATCTTATAATTGCTAATTTGAACGGTTGTGTGCGAATCATTGAGCATGATGTATTGTATTAAGATTATGCTTGAGTGAAATTATAGATATGTGATGAAATTGATTGGTGATATACATGTTTAAATAATGTGAATGCAAAGAATGTGTGAAAGAGTAAATTTGTAATAAATCTGCTTGGGACAGAAGCAGTAACGTGATTTTAGAAAATCACCATAAATTGTTGGAGTTGAGTTAGAAGCTGAATAAATCATGTAATTAAATATTAATGAGTCTAGTTTCTTATAAAAGAAATCGTGTAAGCAAAAGAATTGTTGATAATGAGATATTTGAAGTGGCGTGGGATAGAGTCAAATGACTTCGGTGTCCCCTTTTCTGTTTTTAGAAAATTATTATAATTTGTACAAAAATGGTTATAAGATAAAATTTATATGCTTAGACTCCTTAATGAATCTAGTTTCAAATGAAATCAAATAGAACATATTTTGAATTCTATACAATGAGAAATTTGATTCGTAGTGAAAAGTGGTTAGATTAGTCAAACAGTGAAACAGGGGAAACTTTAAGAAAAATCTGGTATTGATTGGCCAAACCTAAAATTCTGAAAATTTTATGGATGGAAGATATATGAGTCTATTTTCAGGGAAAATTAACAGCAATTGATTTGGAGTTTTTTAGCTCCAGTTATAAATAATTTAGTGACTATTGCTCAGGCAGACAACTTGTAGTGAATTTGTGATTATGTTGTAAACATTGATAAAACTTGTTAATGAGTTGCTTATTGTTTTCTTATGAACTTACTAAGCGTAAAGCTTACTCCCCTTTTCTTTCCCATATTCCCTAAGGTTGCCATGTTAGCTCGGGTTGGAGGCCGTCAGAGATATTATCACATTGTCAAGTCTATACTGTCGGCGTAAGTAAATCTTAGTGTTTCGAGTCTATGGCATGTATAGGGTTGTAAAGTTGAGTAAGTAAATGATACAAGACTAAGATATTGGTAAATATTTAATAATGCCTCATGAATATTTTGGGCCTTGTAAGCCCGATTAAAGGATAATATACATGTGTATGAAAAGTTTAAAATTGATCAAAAATTTTTACGGTCTGATTTTATATAAATGGATGAGTTTAAATCTGGTAGCACCTCGAACCCTGTTCCGGCGAGGGATACGGGCGAAGGGTGTTACATTTTATTGGTATCAGAGCCATGGTTTAGTCGTTTTAGGACTACCATGGCGTATGTGAGTCTAGCTGTACATGCCATATTTGACCTGCGATAGTGTGATATCTCCTGACTCTGACGAAAATTATTTGAATAGGACAGATAAGTCTTTCAATCAAGCTAATTTTAATAGTATAGAATATGTACTCAGATGTTTGAATGGAATTGTGTTCTATACTAATTTGATTAAATTAAAGTTGGCTCTGAAATGTTAAAGTGGTCATGAATATATGAATCCAAAGTTAAATGAAATGATATGTTCAAAGTGCACATATGTGATGTTCTATAGACTTGGTTAAGTCACTTCAATGTGCAACAACAAGTGAACATAGGCACTGTGTGTGTGAGTTCCGTTACCGAGCACTGTGTGTGCGAGATCTGTTGTTGAGGCACTGTGTGTGCGAGTTCCGTAACCGAGCACTGTGTGTGCGAGATCGGTTGTTGAGGCACTGTGTGTGCGAGTTCCGTAACCGAGCACTGTGTGTGCGAGATCGGTTGTTGAGGCACTGTGTGTGCGAGTTCCGTAACCAAGCACTGTGTGTCAAGATCGGTTGTTGGGGCACTAAGTGTGTGAAATGAGATCATGTAAGACCTCGTCCGAGACGAAGGCATTGATTTGAAGTAGTGTATAAGAACGTGTCTGGGACACTGGCATCACTTATGATTCGTGTAAGACTCTGTCCGGGACAGTGGTATCGATATTGAATAAACTTGGTCAGATGTATGTAGTCCATGTGAAAATGAGACGTGATAAATAACAGATAAATATATGCTATATGTGCTTGACATGTAACCTTGTGGTTCCATGAATTAAACAGGGAAAAATATGACATGTTTTGGTTGGTATGTATTGGATATGTGCAAGTTTTGTTCATACGAATGAATTGACAGTTATCACACGAATTTAAAATCATAGTCATAAGTTATTAGTAAATATAAATAAGTGAAGCTATTTAATAAGGTTATATGAACTTAAGAGTACTATGAATGTATATGCAATTGAGATTATTTTTCAATTCGTATTAGTGATATGGAATTTTCATAATCATTGAAATGATTTATTTGCTTAAGGCTTACTAAGCTTTCAAAGCTTATTCTGTGTGTTTTTCATAAGACAGATATGCTTTCCAACCGAGCTAATTCTGATAGTACAGAATGTTATACTCAAACGTTTGAGTGAAAATGTGTTGGTGATGAGTTGAAACTCATAAAAAGGTATGAATTAGAATGCATGATATTCTGCTATTGATAAATGTTATAATTATATGAGTATATGAGTTGTGATGTTGGGTATATGTACCCGAGACCGTTGCCGGAGTCGAACACGAGGTGTTAATGGACTTAATTCATTACTTAAACAGCTCATACAATTCATTTTAAAATTTCCAGACAAGCTGGCTAACTGCATCATAGTCGCTTAAAAAATCATATCTCGAGTTCTGAAACTCGAAATACAATTCCGTAAATTTTTATTGAAACTAGACTCATATATCTATCTACTAATTTTTTTCTAGAATTTTTGGTCGGGCCAATTAGTACAGTTTATTAGTTGAAGACTCCCCTATTTCAGGGTTCAACTACTCTGACCTCTGTGTATTACGAATCAGATATCTCCCTTTACAGAGCTTCAATGACTATTTCGTTTGTCTCTAATAAAACTAGACTCAATAATGAATCTGTACATATAAAGCATGACTTCTAATTATCTTTGTAAAATTTATGGTGAATTTCTAAAGTCAGAATAGGGGATCCAGAAATCGCTCTGGTTCTGTTTCACAAAAATTTAAACATCTCATAAAATATAGCTCATATACCTGTTTCGCTTCTTCCATATGAAAATAGACTCATCAAGCTTCGATGCCATAACTTATTCATTATTTAATTCCATTTCTAATATTTTTAGTGATTTTTCAAATTCACGTCACTACTGCTGTCTGAATCTATTTTATGGTAAATTTTACCTATTTCATGGTTTCCATGGATTAGCTAGTAATTTGACATACATAACACCAAATATGATCATGATTAGCCATTCCAATGGCTACTCATACCAAGCATTTCCATACCACTCAATAACCATATTATAAGACCATATATACAAAATGATTATAATGTTATACATGCCATACTCAAAATATACAAGCCATTATGCCAAGATGGTATACGGATAGTGTGAGCGAGCCTTCGACCGTTCCCAATTTTCGAGCTGGCTTGTCAAAACTACAAGGAATGAAAAGGAGGGAGTAAGCATAAATGCTTAATAAGTTCACATGCAAATAGCAAGTAACATAACCATATAAGCAAACATAAAACATCATTTGCATAATCATCACCAAGACATTCATATCACATTTTCATTTATCATTTTACCATATTGTTGTTATATCGATTTTTCAACCCGAGGGTTAAGTACATACCTGTTCAAAGTACCCATTTCACAACACTTAACAATACGTTCCTTTCATCTTGAGTATTCCTCCATTTCAGTAGAACTTTACCCGTTGAACACATCGGAATATAATTCGGATACATGGAAAGTTTGCACATAAGTGCCACATATGTAGCCAAGCTACCATGTAACCCGCCCATAAGCGAACTCGGACTCAACTCAACAAGCTCGGGCGTTCGCATCCATAAGTGAACTCGGAATCAACTCAACGAGCTCGGATGCCTAGTTACATCTCTCGAACTCGGACTCAACTCAACGAGTTCGGACATTCGCATCCATAAGTGAACTCGGACTCAACTCAACGAGTTCGGATGCTCAACCATCCTAGTGACATGTCACTTGTATTCTAATCTATTCCTAAGGTTCAAACGGGATTTTCCTCGAACATATCTCCTTGCCATCTTCCGTAAAATACCGAAACCAATACTCGGTAGTACTTTATATTTAACAATTAATACACATAATTTGCATTTTATTCGAAAATAACCACAAAGCATAATATTTCATGATAATAATCAGCATCATATCATATAAACAACATTAAATTGCTTAAAATGACAATCATGTTACTACATTTACACATGAACTTACCTCGTATGCGAAAATGGCTACTTTTACCATTTCGTCCACAACTTGGTATTTTCCCCATTTTAGCCCGAATTTCAGTTTTCCTTGCTCTATCATTTAAAATATAGTCTAATTAGGACTCACATTATTCAAATTAACCCAAAATCATATTTTGGAAAAATTACAATTTTGCCCCTAAAATTTTGCATATTTACACTTTTTCCCCAAAGCTCGTAAATTAAACTTCAGCCTATTTTCTTATGTTTTATGACATTCTGATCATTTTTCCCTTCTATGGCAACATCAAATTCTCACTCTAACATGTACTTATGACTATTAGGTATTTTTACCGATTAAGCCATTTTGCTCGTTTTCACTTAAAACCGAGTAGCACAAATTGTCTAATATAATTTAAAACCTCATATTCTATCATAAAACACCAAAATACACAAATTTCACCTATGGGTATTTTTCCAAATATAAACCCTAGGTTAAATTATTGCTAGCATAAGCTAAATCGAGCTACCGGGGCTCCAAAAACGTAAAAATCATTAAAAACGAGGCTAGAACGGACTTACAATCGAGCTTGGAAGCTTGAAAAACCCTAGCCATGGTTTCTCCTTGCTATATTCGGCCATGGGGTTGAAGATGAGCAAAATTGGCTTTTAATTTTGTATTTTAATTCATTTACCCCTAAATAACCAAAATGCCCTTACTACTAAACTTTCCAAAAATTCCATCCATGTCCAATTTTTGTCCATAGACTTAGAAATTGGTAAAATTTCTATTTAAGACCTCCTAATTAATATTTCAAAACAATTTCATACTAGAAACTTCTAGAATACAAGTTTTGCAAATTATTCAATTTAGTCCCTAATTTCAATTTAAGCACTTTATGCATAAAATTTCTTCACGAAATTTTCACACAATCATGCAATCATATCATAGACCTTAAAATAATTATAAAATAATTATTTCTATCTCCGATTTTGTGGTCACGAAACCACTATTCCGACTAGGCTCAAAATTAGGATATTACAATATGATTGTTGTGTGAATATTTTGATTTGGAATTTATGATTTGATTTAGCATATGAGATATGTGTTAAGTACCAAGTGATCATAAGTAAATGATTGCTAGATGTTTGAGAATGCGGAATTAGTAATGAACTGTTCGTTCATAATAGTATGTGTTATGTGCATGCTTACGTAAGAGTTAAAATTGTTGGCTTTACAACCCTCACCCCCTCATTGGTAAAGCATTATAATGAGATCCGTACTATATGGCTTAAATAAGCTTACAAGTGCGGAATGACAGAGTCTCATGATTGAAGGATTAGTATTGTGATTAGATGAGAGAATGAGTCCGCAAGTGAAGACAGTAACAGAAAAGATATTGGATCGTGTTGAAGGCCATTTGTAATATGCAAAGTCACTGTTAAAAGAAAAGTTGAATTAGATGAAACCAAATATTCAGGTATGATATCTAAAGAATATATTAACTGGAAGTTCTTCCGAATTGGCCTCCGTTAGTGTTGGGATAATGAGAAATTAGTGATGTCAGAGATAGACAGTAGAATCATATTTGAATTATAAAGATATTTGAGCACAGCAATTATAGTCGAATGGTTTACGAGAACTCTTCTGGGTATTCTATGTGTTCAATTATCCTCAGAGGTATGTGAAGCTGTATATTTTCAGATGAAATTCTTATCATATGAGAACGTTATCTATATATATTGATATATGAAAGCATTGTTGGGCTGTTCGAGTTACAATCAGCATTATTATATCTTTCTCTGGTATTCTATTTCATTTTATTGAAAGAAAAGATCGACGATTAAATCTGTGTGATGTTGGTATTCTGCTCCTACTGGTTGTTGATCTGCTTAGTATACATGAAGATTATATTGTTTCTGTTACTGTTGATTCCGGTGCATATGAGTGATGCTTTACTTCTGGATTTCCTCTGAAACATCATTGAGATATCTGTCATCTGATATGGGTACTTTCTTAAAAAAGATTAGTATAGTGATATATTCGAGAATTACAGTATCTCTGGTTTCTTATGATTCTATATGGTTATCTGTGAAAAATATCTATTGAATGACTGTAACTATATTTCAATTTCTCTTATGTTCAAAATGCATTATTAATAATTGGGACATTATATATCTATACGGTTGAGATGTCAGCCTTATTATGGCACTATGATTTTAAATTATCTGATGGTTGTGGCTTCAATATGGTTCAAAGCTTCGTTGATTAATAATTGAAAAGTTATTACTTGACAGTCGAGATCGATTCAGTTGTCTAGTTTGATTAGATTAATTGCTTGAAGGATTAATCGAGTTACTTGTATCTGAATCTATCCACAGGGTGGAAATAAAGTTTGAATGTTCACGGATAAATAGATGAATATTCTGAATGCATGATTCATATTCTAGAAGATATGATACAGAATTATATCCATCAGAACGATTTTATTGAGAAATGTTCTTATAGATTGCGATTGGGAAGTCTGAATGATGTGATAATTATCAATAAAGTGGTAAACAGTTGAAGAAATTGTTAATTGAAGCGTCAGTTCTCAGGTGAAGAGTTATTCGACACAAGAATTAAAGATGGTTTGAACTGTTGAAAGATTATGAGTCAGTGATTGATTATCAATCTGGACAAATGATTATAGTCTTTGGGGTTCTGAGCGAGAATCTTTATGTGTTTTACGGCCGATAATCATGTGATTAATCTTATCAAATGATGAGTAGTTATTGGTTGAGCTAGAAACTAAATTGATGTTTAATTAGCAAATTTGCGAGGTTAAGAGGTGTGTCAGTGAATTACAAGTTAAAAAGGGTACAACGTAAATTGATTTCTGATTTAGAATTTCAGATTGGAACCTACAATTGTTCGTTATGTCGAGATAGAGTTCGTGTATTAAGAAATCCAGAGATTTTACAACAATTGTGACATCTAGCATAGTGGTAATTATCTGTCCGTACAGGGAGTACTAAAAGAGTGCTAGTTTTCATTGTTCAAATGGAGACACGAGGATTATATCGTGTTACTAAAATAAACTACTATGAGCTTTAGGTATGGAATTACTTTGTAACACTGTGTTCTAGAACTTGAAAGCAACCGAGAAAGACGTTTATTGTTGGTTAAGTTTGCATATAATAATAATAGTTATGAGATGAATGTTAAGATAGCATTGTATGAGCGTGGTATGGTTGCAATTACTGAACTTCGTTGTATTGAATTGAATTTTTATAAAAAGAATTTCGGGGTCGATGTGATTGGAAAGACTGAAGGGAAATGAAAGTAATTCATGAGCGTCTAAAAATAGTTTCAGATTTGCAGAAAATATATGTGGGCTTGATGCGTAAAAACATTGAATTTTCAATTAGAAAATTGAGTATTTGTGAAAGTATTATAGTGGGAATAGAATTTCTCGATTTAGCTATAAAAAGAAGTTGAGTTCGCAATTCATCGGACTGAATGAGATTATTATCAGAACTTGAGAAGAACCGTAATGTGTTTCTTATATATATGATGTGATGATACAAATAAGATCCTTTATCTATAGTATCTCTTACAGAAGTAGAAACTCAGCTTGTTATGATGTATAGCAAAGAGCAGATCATAATATTAGCTCATGAGATTGAAAAGTTGAGAAATCTGAGGCTAGGTGAAAAATTGTAGAGGTTGGTGAAAGAAAATCACTAATTTATTCTTTGGTAAGATTTTCGGGGACGAAAATCCCTAAGGGGGGAAGAGTTGTAACAGCCCATTTTTAGGGTTAATCGGAACAGTGGTTTCGGGGCCACCAAATCCGACGAGTAGGTTTGTAAATATTATATTTAATATTTACGAGTTAATTGTGATTTTAAAAATGTTTTGATATTGTGATATTTGTTTTATAAGTGATTTATTAAGTTCAAGTGGTATGACCCTAAGGTCAAGTGGGTTTAGGAAATGAGGTATCGGGATCTCATTTATATAAACCAAGTCGTAAATATTTTTATAAATATTTATGGAGTGGCAAAAAGATGGTATTAAAGTTTCGTTGAAAAATTTTATCGTTTCGATAGTTAATTAAGCAAAAAGGACTAAATCGCGTAAAATAAAAAAGTTACATTCTAATTGTTTAAGTGTTTATTTTCCATGTTTTACTAAAGTATAAGTCCCTATTTATCAATTAAACCATTACTTTATGATAGTGGAGATTGGTGGTTTGGCATATATGAAATTATGTATTATTATAAAGGATAAAAAGGTAAATGGAATATTAAAATGTATTAAATAAAAATAAAACATAAAATGGCCATGCAAATTTTATCTCTTGGCCGAATATGGAGGAGAAAAGAAAGCCATTGAAGCTTCCTTAGTTTCGGCATTTGCATGAAGTGATTTAGGTATGTTTTGTGTTCGGTTTTTGATAATTTTTATGTTTTTGAGATCGTTGCTTCGTATTCTAGCTAGCCCGTATCTCTGATTTCAAAACTGTTAAAGTATTTGAATGTTGCCATTGTTGAGTGCATGAGTATTTTGATAGTTGATGATGGAAAATAAATTATTGTTGTTGGATATACATGTTTTGTAAAGTGAATTTTGGTAAAAATATCAATTTTGGATTAAATTGTGAATTATTGAAATTATGTGGTTGAAAGTGTGAATAAATGAAAATATGGGCTGTTATGAAGTAGTAGTAAATTCGTCTAGGCATGGGTTTGGCCAAAATTGAATGAATTTAATTTTTCGAGCTTAGGGACTAAATTGTAAAGAAGTTGAAATATCAGGGGTAAAAATGTAATTTTTCCATAAAGCAATTTATGGGCTGTTTTAATACCATGAATATTCGGTTAAGCTTAAATATGGTTAAAAATAGTTAATTTGCATTTTTTTAGCTCAGTGACTAAATTGAATAAAAGTAAAACTTTAGGGGTAAAATAGTAATTTTACCAAAAATGAAATTGAGTTAAAATGAATAGAACATGAATTGTAATAGTTGAATTTGATTGATTAGATCAAGTTAAGCCTCGTACGAGTCTATATCGAGGGAAAAACAAAGTATCGGATTCGTCGATCTAATTTATCGTTACCGCGAACGAGGTAAGTTCGTATGCAATAAGCATTGTTAAATTTATGTTTCTAAAGCTTTAATATCGTATAAATTGTATATACGTGAATATTTTAATGTCTGACGACATATCGGCAAAATGTGGCACTTAGTGTGCGGGGCAATCAAATATGATACTTAGTGTACGAAATATTGAGAATGACACTTGGTGTACGAAATATTGAGAATGTCACTTAGTGTGCGAGATATTGAGAATGACACTTAGTGTGCAAAATATCGAATGATTCAAAGGGAAATTATAAATTGTAATTGAATGATTAAATAGAGCAAAGTGAACAGGTATACATGCTATATTATATGAATTGTTTATGAGACGACTTTATAATGGTGATATTTGGGCTTTGAGCCTAGCAAGCTTTAAGCTGGTGAATAATATTATCGGGTTTAAAACCTAGCATGCTAAATGCCGGTGATTTGATAAAAGTCTAAGACTATGAGACCTTGTGTTAAATCGGCAATTGAATTTGTTCAATGCATTAAGTTGGCCAAGTATGTGATATATTCTTATGCATGTTAGATCGATTGGAATTGAATCATGAGTGTGAAATGAGAAGCATAGGTGAAAATGCCTATGTCATACATGTGAGTAAGGGCAAAACCATCGTAAATTATCGATAATGGTGGACTATGTGCGGAATCATCTTATAATTGCTAATTTGAACGGTTGTGTGCGAATCATTGAGCATGATGTATTGTATTAAGATTATGCTTGAGTGAAATTATAGATATGTGATGAAATTGATTGGTGATATACATGTTTAAATAATGTGAATGCAAAGAATGTGTGAAAGAGTAAATTTGTAATAAATCTGCTTGGGACAGAAGCAGTAACGTGATTTTAGAAAATCACCATAAATTGTTGGAGTTGAGTTAGAAGCTGAATAAATCATGTAATTAAAGCTTAATGAGTCTAGTTTCTTATAAAAGAAACCGTTTAAGAAAAAGAATTGCTGATAATGAGATATTTGAAGTGGCGTGGGATAGAGTCAAATGACTTCGGGGTCCCCTATTCTGTTTTAGAAAATCATTATAATTTGTAAAAAAATTGTTATAAGATAAAATTTATATGCTTAGACTCCTTAATGAGTATATTTTCAAATGAAATCAAATAGAACATATTTTGAATTCTATACAATGAGAAATTTGATTCGTAGTGAAGAGTGGTCAGATTAGTCAAACAGGGGAAACTTTAAGAAAAATCTGGTATTGATTGGCCAAACCTAAAATTCTGAAAATTTTATGGATGGAATACATATGAGTCTATTTTCAGGGAAAATTAACGGCAATTGATTTGGAGTTTTGTATCTCCAGTTATAAATAATTTAGTGACTATTGCTCAGGAAGACAACTTGTAGTGAATTTGTGATTATGTTGTAAACATTGATAAAACTTGTTAATGAGTTGCTTATCGTTTTCTTATGAACTTACTAAGCGTAAAGCTTACTCCCCTTTTCTTTCCCATATTCCCTAGGGTTGCCAGGTTAGCTCGGGTTGGAGGCCGTCAGAGATATTATCACATTGTCAAGTCTACGCTATTGGCGTAAGTAAATCTTAGTGTTTCGAGTCTATGGCATGTATAGGGTTGTAAAGTTGAGTAAGTAAGTGATACAAGACTAAGATATTGGTAAATATTTAATAATGCCTCATGAATATTTTGGGCCTTGTAAGCCCGATTAAAGGATAATATACGTGTGTATGAAAAGTTTAAAATTGATCAAAAATTTTTACGGTCTGGTTTTATATAAATGGATGAGTTTAAATCTGGTAACACCTTGAACCCTGTTCCGGCGAGGGATACGGGCGAAGGGTGTTACAATAATTGATAACTGAATTAAAGGATTAGTTAATATGTTGAATCATGAAGTTTAGACTTGTTATTATATATGCAAATTAGGTATACAACGATATGTTAGTTGTGTTTAAAAGTTTGAATGTGGCTATAATGAATTGCACATGATTTGGTAATGAGTTGCTATTTGTGTCCGAAAATGGTTAAAGATAATATGGTGAAATATGCTTGAACTTGGTAAAATATGTTAGCTTCTCTATTATTTTTGGTTGTACACTAAATCATAGATATGATTAGCCTTAATGCTTTAGTTAAATGTGCTAAAGTACTTATATATTTATATATATAACTGAATGCTTGTTTTTAATTTGCATTAATGTACAAAACATGTAAATTTCATATTGACTAATATATTAATGCCGCATAAATGAATGAAAAGTTTAGTATTGTAATTTGTTTTGTTTGATGTATAATTTGTTTTGATATATATTAGTGATTAGCAAAGAATTACTTTGGCACCAAATGTAATATTCCTATATCAGGTTCCTTGAGTCGAACATGGTATAGGGGCGTTACACAAATCTATATCACTCTTCAATAAAACTTTCCCTTATAAGCTTAGCCGTAAAACCAAGCAATGTATTTGAGTTTTACTTAAAAATGTACTCCAAATAGGCTAAGAAATGATAAATGCTTATTCTCATACAAACTAATTAATACAAGCCTAACATGTATAGGAGTTTTAAACTTGCTAAGTTACATGTCAATACTCTATAACTTTAACTGTAACAACATATATAAACTTAATTTTAAAAAAGACTTATACAATGTTATATCCCTTTTTATACTACACAAATTAAGTAAAAAAATAATATAAAATTTATAAAAAAAATGTTTTATAAATAAATATTATAACACTTTTATAACATGTAAATTATTTTTTATAATAAACCTTTTGGCTATAACTTTTAAAAAAAATTAGGATTTAAATATTATGTATTTTTTTGTTATAACTTTATAAAATACACAAATCATTTTTATAATAATTTTTTCCATAATCATCCCAAACATCCATATGTGTTCATACATGTAATATAATTTTCATAATTTATATAAAAATAAAATTTTAAAATTGAATTGGAGTATAATTACCTATGTAGTTTCCATAATTCTTACATTTCCTTACGAAATTGGAAAATGCACTTAGAGTACTCCAATACATCCAATTTCGTAGGAGCTACTAATTATAATAATTAGCCAAATATATCACCATTGTGTACTTACAAATAATTATGCCCAAATTTATTTATTAGGTGACTTTTAAAACACCACGTTAACACTGAAACACTTCTTTAATAATTAAAATAACACACAAAAAATCACATCATCATAAGGTACTGAATACAAAATCCAACAACTCAATATATAACAATAAAAAAATTTTAAAAATAGATCTTAAAATATAAAAATTTAAATTTAAATTTAAGTATATTAACTATTTTTATAATATTATAAGAAAAACAGAGAAAACATTTACGGTTAGATGAGACACGTGTCAATTGAGGAAGTCTTTAAATGGCCATCTTGGATTTGGGTTTTAAGAATAAGATTTGAGATTTGGTAATGAATTTGGACTTTTAAGCTAATGGGTTTGGGTTTTATGAGACATGAGAGTTGAATTTTGGTTATTAATTTATAAATATAATTATTATTAGTGCTTTTCATGAGTTTGGATGAGACAAGTTTAGGTCGAGTTTAAGTAAAAAATTGATATATTTTATATTTGTTTAAAATTAACTCAATCCAAAATATTTATATTATTTTTAAGTTTATATTTAATAAATTATATATTTTTCAATTATTAAATTTTTTAATATAAACAACTTACCATATTTTTTAATGTTAACATTATAATATTATAGATTATTTTAGATTTAATTTTATGTATTATAAACAAAATTTATAAAATAAAACAAAAATAATATATTACAAACTTACAAAACAGGTCGACTAAGCTGGATTTTGACCTTAAATGTTTGAACTCGAGTCCAATTTATATTTTAAACAAGTATGCTTTTTTTACTCAAACTATTTTTTTGAGAATAATATTTTTGTCCAAACCTTTCTAACTTTCGAGCGAAACTTTGAATTTAGACGGATAACTCAACTCTTGAATATGTTTAATTATTATATATAAGAATCTCTATAGAGAGAGACAAAAAAATAGTAACATTTACAAAATTAATGGCAAAATTGCAACAATAAAAAGGAGGCAAATAAACAAATATGGAAAATTTTAGGAATAAAAAATAAATATTATTTACAAATACCAATATCACCTTTATTTAATTATGATTGGAACTAGAAATGTGGATTAATAGATTTAAAATTACTATAACTTATTTCAAAAAAAATATTCTTAAAATTTCCCGTTAACAAAATCTTTTTAGAATAACGAAAAGTTAGCATTTGCCTTTACAGCTTGCAGATCTGATTAAAATAATCAAATTCTGAAAATTTTCTAACATTAAAAAGTAATCAGTAATTAATTCAAATTAGTTCCCCGACGCTTATTGTTGTATTTTTCTAACATTTAAAAAATGTCTGAATTATTGTATTTTTTAAATGTTAATGAATTAATTATTGTTTTTTTTCCTTTTTCTTTATCATTATATGGGTAATTGTTTAATGGTCAAGGTATTCACCACCTCAAATGTGATTTGAGTTCGAGTCACGTTGTTGTTAGAGCTTTCACTATTTTTATAATTCAAAAAAGAAATTAAAAGATTTGAGGCATTCCTTCTTTTATATATGCCTTGGTTTTTTTTTTTTATAAAGTTCTTCTGTTTTTTTAATTATATGAAATGGTCAAATTTTAATTTTAGTGTCTATACTATACTCAAATTTGATATTTAATCTTTATAGATTAATTTTTTACATAAATCGGTGCCTTAATGTTTATAATACCATTAGTTAGTCTAAATATTTTATTCTAATAAAAATTTAAAATTTTGTTAACATCGTTAAAATTTCTATTAAATTTGAATCATTACAATGCCATTTTTCGTCACATAATTATTGAGCGAGTGTATTTTTTTAATTATAAAATGTCACGTCAACAAATTTAATATAAAAATTTTAATAACGTTAACAACTTGATTTATAATTTTTAAATTCAAAAAACTTGAGAAAACTAAATTTTTAAAAAATAAAAATATTAGGAAAATATATAACCTTGGAAAACTATTTAATCTAAAAATAAATAAATCATGAAGCAAAAACCATAATAATAATAATAAAACCTTATTTTTTTAAATATAGTCTAAAAAACTTATTTTTTATCCAAATAAACCATCAATCTTTAAACTATATTCAAATAAATCCTAACGTTTAATTAAAACCTAAAAACACACTTAACATAAATCATTATTTAATTCAGATAATTTTTTTATTAATTTAACCAAAAAATAATATAAATAATGGATCAAATTAAAAAAGCATTATATTCAAACTAGGGAGGAAGTGATGACTTAAAATAATATATGTGGTACTATATTTCCACTATTGGGATTATGAGCTAATTGTAAAATATTATTCTAATAAGGTATGCCATCACTTCCTTTTTCTTTTTCTTTTCTTTTTTTGGTACTTTGGTCAAAAGTTAATATTAATCTACGATTAGTTGATGATTGACAGACACTTGGCTCTTCTCATTATTTTTAAGGCATCCAAAACTTGATTAGTATTAAATTAAAGTTCCTTATTAATTTAATTAGCTGTTAGAGTGTGATTAAAGTTTAAACATTACGCCATAAGTTTGATATATACGAGGAAACTTCATATCTCAGTTGGATACTATCACATGGCTCTGACCAATCACAAGCTTTGTTAATAATAAACTTTTACACTTAATCCTATATTTAATGATTTGGTCACAGTAGCATAATTTGTAGTCTTTAATGTTTATATTTTTATCAATTTAATCTTCAATTTTTTTAAAAAAAAAATAGATTTGATCATCAGTCTTTCAGAAAGAGTCAATTTGTTGTAAAATAGAGTTTGCTTTTATCATTTTTCATTAAAAAATGTTTTGAGATAGAAACCGAAATTTAATTTAGTTAATGCATGCAACTGTTTTATTCTCTCTAACTTCTCTTTGAATGTTGCTTTCGGTAGGTTGAACAAAATGAAATTTTTTAAAGGGCTGAGCCCTTACAAAGTAAAACCAAACACCTTATCTTAAAGTTTTTAAGATTGAATTTTGTAATCAAATCCATCAAATAATCGGTTCGTCAACTAATCCTATTTAAAAATAATTAAAATTCATAAAAATAAAAATACAATAGAAAAATGATTCAACTAATTTTGTAACTTGGTTCAATTGTTCTAACCTCTTGTTCTACCCTAGTACTCCAACTAATTCATTATTCCAACACGTCTTATCCGGTTTCAGAAAACCATGCCTAAGCCTATCCACACTATCCCCACAACTCTTTGACGCTCCTTCTCAATCCAATGTTGTTTGCTCCTTCAGTGTTTCCGTTAATCATATGCATTGTTGAACAAGTATTGTTGCGCTCCAATGTGACTTGTTGAAAACTTTTTTCTGATACAATTGATGGTCAGTCAAAGATGGTCCAAAGTTTCGCTTGAGTAACTGAACATGTGCCCACGCTTCCATTAAAACAAAAAATACAATTCCCAATAGTACCTCGAATCACACTCCCTAAAGACGCTCTCTTCATTGACATCTTAACTGTCTTATCTGTACTATTTTTAACTCCAATTTATATTTAGTGACTGATAATTTTTTTTTCTTTTCTTAAATCAATTTGAGTACTAATTCAGTTTGCAATTAATATACACTTAAAAGTAAATTCCTAATACCCACTTCAAATGAATGGAATTAATTAAGAGTAGATTACAATTTCCAAAAAAGAAAAAAGGAAGAAGAAAAGAGCAAGATTTGAGCCTTTTCTTGCAAGGTTTTGGCTTACACAAGCCTTAATTTTCCATTTTTGGAAACCTTACTGAAGTCCAAAAAAAAACAACTTTGCTAACATTATGGACTTCCAATGCATATGTATCAGCCACTTGCTCGCCTGCATTCACCTCCATTAAAATTAAATGAAATAAATTATTGCTAAATAATATTTCAAGTAAGATAGTCTCAAATAAAAAAATATATATTGTGTAAAGTTTAATTTATTTTGATTAAATCAATAAATTTATAATTGAATTTATAACGGAATATTTGAATATATTTTAATATCATATTCTTTTTCTCAACTTGGACTATAATATTATCATAAATTAACTGGATCACATGTGCTGATGATGGGTCAGGGTGAGTCAAAAATATTATTGTAAAGCTCGTAACTCGTAAACTTCTGACTCGATGGTATGAGTCTTGTTTCCATACGATGATTGTCTTCTTCATGTGTCTAGATTTGGAAGATGGAATTATATATTTAGTAAAAACTTTGATTATTATTGATTAATTCGAGTCTCGTATCTTTTAAGTAAAGTTTTAAATTTGAGTATTGTGGATAAAAAATAAATACTTCACAGAACTTTATCCTTGTTTAATAGTTTGCTTAACACAATTCTAGTGTAATACGATTATCAGACTATGAGACTTTACACCAAAGAAAAAAAGTTGTTTATTATTGTTGATTTTGAGCTAGAGTTGTTGCAAGTGCTTCTAATTGGCAAACTATTGTGCACCAGGGTTTCAAGGGAATCAAATTTAATATATGTTTAATATTCATGATATTATATATAAGTGAATCAAATTTAATATATTTTTCTTTTTAATAATTTCATTATAAGTCTGATTATATCTGTGTTTTTTGACACAATATTTAAAACTACTCATAAAACCCATAAATAAGAGGATAATACACTTCAGCGCACTCCAACCTAGGGGTGAGCATTCAATCGAGTCAAAAAATTTTGAGTTAGTCGAGTTGACAAATCATATTTAGCAACCAAACTCAATTTGAACTTTTTCAAATCGAATCAAATCGAATTGAGTAAAAAAATTTCGAGTCAAGTTAACAAATATTATTATTTATGCTTAATGTTGCATTTATATGGACTGATTAATTAACTAGTAGACAAAGTACAAGATTATTTAACTACATAAACAATATAAAGGTTTTGCTTTTAACTTAGTGGGTAAACATTTATCAAAACGACGTAGTTTTGCCTTTTAACTTAATGGTTTTAACTTTTAACTTTAGAAAAAGGTAAATATTTATCAAAATAATGTAGTTTTGCCTTTTCTTATTCAAATTTTCAGATAACTCGAATTGTGTAATTCATATTCGAGTTAAACCGAAAAATTTAATTTTTTATTCGAGTTTATCCAAATAACTTAAACTATTTAATTCAAAATTTATATTTTTTTATCAAAATTTTCGAATCAAATCAGATTTTACTTACCCCTACTTGAATCAATATTCTCTTACTTTAATAATAATACCCATGTCAATCGAGTTAAGACCCAATCAATAAATTTAATATATTTGATATAAAAAATTTTGCCTTCAGGAAGTCGAAATATTCTTTTTGCGGGGTTGATGTTGCTAAAGTTTAGTATAGTATTTTAAATAATAATTTTAAAATTTCAACTCACGTGACCTGAACACTTAAATTAATAAGTACTATTAAAATAAAAATATATTTAATACATTATTAGTTAAAAAATCATGGTTTGACGTTACGTAAAAAAAGGATATAAGATGTTGTTATATAGTCCAAATACGTATAAAATAATTAATATAACAGACCAAATAATCAATCACTACTATTTCAGAATTATAAGCATACCAAGACTTTCCAAAATTATAACATATTCTATTATTTTCACTACAATAACCAAAAAGAATAAAAATAATATATATTATACAAACTTGGAAATAACTGAAATTAGAAACACATGCATATGCCTAAGGAGATATGTTCTGCTTTCAACATTTTCCTTTCAATTGTCGGTTTAATTGATCTGAATTAATTTATGATCAATCGATTTAATCTTGATATCTCGATTAGTTCAAAGTCCAATTAGTCCAGTTCCAAAAATCATGCCTAAACCTATCCACTCTATCCACACTACTCTTTGATGCTTCTTTTCAGTCCAACATTGTTTGTCCCTTTAATGTTTCCATTAATCATACACACTATTGAAAAAGTATTGTATTGCCCTCCAATATGGTTTCTTTAAAACTTCTTTTCGATGTAATTGATAGTTTGTCAAAGATGGCTAAAAGTTCTACTTAAGTTATAAAATATGTGTCCATGCTTCGATTAAAACGAACAATCCAATAACCCATACTCAAATCACACTTCTTAAAGACACTCTCTTCATTAGCATCTTGACTGTCTTATCTGTATTAGTTTTAACTCAAATTTGCATCTAGTGGCTTCCAATATATATGTATATATTAAAGTCAATTTGAGTATTAATTCAATTAGCAACTTATACACCCCTTTTTGCATGTCATAATGTACTAAAATGTAATACCCACTTCAAATGAATAAAATTAATTAAGAGAATACTACAATTTTCAAAAAAAAATTAAATAAATAAAACTGCCCATTATGTTTGGAGTTATAAATAATCAGATTTCTGCTATATAAGATGGAGGTTCATCATTGATAATGAGAAATGATTGTATGAAATATGAATATTATTCATTTTTAATAATTTAACGTTATATCAATCATTTCATCCTGAACTTCAAGATTTTCATTTGGATTTGATTTTTTTCAAGATGAAATATTGATATAACATTAAACTATTAGAAAAAATATACGAATAACGTGACATCACTGTTTCAAACAATCATTTTTCATTCAAAATTACAATTTCCAAAGTTCCAATTTACAAGCAACATGCTTGCATAAAAGAGCAAGATTTGAGCCTTTTCTTGCAAGATTTTGGCTAACACATGCCTTTGTTTTTTCCATTTTTAGAAACCTTATTGAAGTCGAAAAGAACAACTTTTCGCTAACATTGTGGGTTTTTCCATGCATATGTATTAGCCACTTACTGGCCAACTTGCACACCTGCATTTCACCTCCATCAAAATTAAATAAAATAAATTATTACTAAATAATATTTCCAGTCAGGTTGAGTAGATTCAATATTTTTTAATTATCGTCGAAAATTTAATTCGATTTTACTAAATCGATAATTTGAAATAAAGTTATTATTGAATTTATTACGGGATATTTCAACATATTTTAATATCATATTCTTTTTTTTAACATGGATTGTAATATTATAATAAATTAATTCAATCACATATGCTTATAAGGGGTCAAGATAAGTCAAAAATATTATTATAAAACCCGTAATTTAAAATTTTTTGACTCAATTCTAGAAATATTGTTTACATTTGGGCTAAGCTCAAAAAAGACGAGCCAAAGCAAAAGATGGTGATTGAGAATGTAGAATTAAATATTTAGTAAAAGCTTTCATTATTATCATCCATTAACTTGAGTATCATATCCATTAAGTAGAGTCTTAAATTTGAATATTGTGGATTAAAAAATAATGATGAGAAAATTTTAGTCCTGGTTAAGAGTTTGATTTGATACGAATCTAGCCTAATATGATTAGACATTCAAGGTCTCACACTAAAAAAAAAAACATATGTTTATTATTGTTGATTTTGTGCAAGAATATAACTATCTATACTAATATTTAAGATTTTTATTGAGTTGGTGTCACTTTTTAACCGAGTCCCAACTCAATGAAGAATTTACCAAACCACCCTTATTTTTACAACGTAATAGATATTACTTTGAGGGTAATTTTATCTATTAATATAAAATATAGTAAAATATTTACACAAAATAGGATTTGAATCCATAATATTATAATTTTTAATAACTCAACTTTATCATTTTAAGTAAAGATTTTTGTATACAATATTAAGATAAGAAATAAAGTCACACGATTTGAACTCGTATTAAAAAAGTGTCTCATATAAATTTTAACCACCCTTGGATTCATTTTTATACATAGGTGAATCAATTTTAATATATGTTTAATATGCTTTATTATATATAAGTGAATCAAATATAATATATGTTTAATATAAGAAAATTTATCCTCCCAAGAAGTCGAAACACTTCTTTTTGGGGGGGGGGTCACGTTGCTAAGTTTAGTAGAATAATTTAAAAAGGTAATTTTAAAATAGAACTCATGTGATCTGAGCACTTAAATTATTTTAAAATGTGATAGTAAAATAAAAATATATTTAATACATTGATAGTTAATTCTCTCTAAGTTCTGTTGGATGCTTGCTTTAGATAATTTCAACAAAATGGTTTTTTTTTTATATTTTTTAAATTTTTTTTAAATTTAAAATTAAATAAATTTATTTTTTTAAAAAATTAGAGTAATTTAATCTTTGTCCATCGTATCTCCTAGTAGAATATTCTATTCACATTTTTACTCTCCTTTATCAGTTTAAAGTTGTTTGCCCCTTCAATATTCCTATTGGTCATACAGGTCATTGAAGCATTACCACTCAACAATTATTTGTTTAAACCCTTTTTCCACGCAATTAATAATCCATCATAGATGGTCCAATTTTTCGCTTGAGTAATTGTACATGTGCACGTGCTTCGGTTAAATGAATATTTCAAATCCATATAATATAATGAGTCACATTAACTAAAGACGCTCTTTTCGTGGGCATCTTGGCAGTTTCCAATAGAATTGTCCAAACCATCTTTTCTCAGCTTTCTCATGCATTTGATGGCCTGTTGATGATGGCCCAAAGTTTTACTTGAGTATCTGTAAATATATTCACGCTTAAATTGAAATTAACAATCCAATTCCCTATGGTACCTCGAATCACACTCTCAAAATTGCATATCAGAATAGACTAAATCGCACTATCCCCAATTAATTAAGAGTTTAGGTGATTAATAGTAGATTAAAAATTTCAAAGAAAAAAATGCCCATTACGTTTAAAAAGTACCAATAAATATATATTATATGTTCATTTGGAAATGTGGAAATGAAATGAAGGTTGATCATTGATAGTTGCAACTTCCAAGTTCCAATTACAAGCAATATAATTGCAGAAAAGAGCAAGATTTGAACCTTTTCTTACAAGATTTTGGCTTCCACATGCCTTAAAATTTCCATTTTTGGAAACCTTATTGAAGTCGAAAAGAAACAACTTTGCCAACATCGTGGATTTTCCCATGCATATGTATCAACCACTTGCTGACCAACTTGCACACCTGCATTTTCACCTCCATTAATTCTTTTTTTTTCTATATTTAACTTTGTACTGATTACAGCAGGGAAGCATCATTAAATTAATACTGCCCACTAGCATGGATCAACACAAAGGGACTATATATTTTGATAGATTTTATAAATATTTCAACTATACAAATTTTGCATATTCCTAGTTCATTCGTACACCATGCTTTCAATTGAAGCTTTAATTAAAATGGGAAATTTTGTCTTAAACTCCGAATTCGAATGTTATGACTAAAAAAATACTTTGATTTGTTGGGTAGCACATGCACTTGAATTGTTTCGATTTTATCGAAGTTGATTAATAAAAATTATCCTACGGATTACGATAGATTAACAAAACTAGAGAAGCTTTTGATTAATTATGATAAAAAAAGTCCTAACTTTTAACATTTTTTACTCTTTTAAGAGGAATAAAGTTTAAAAGTATATATATATATCATTTTTTTAAAAATTTAAATCTGCTAACATGATTGAAAGGTCTTTCTTTTTAACAACCAATTTATAGATTGAAAAAAAATAATAGTTATTACTAAGGATAAGATTTTTTATTAATTATTTGTTTACTTTGGCTGTCTATACCTACCTGTTTCTTTTTATTTTTTTAATATGGAATACCAACCTGTTCTTTCACTTTAATAATAATTAACTTAAACTTGAAAAATGAAACATGAAAAATGAAAAAAAAATGGAAAATGGAAAATGGAAAATAGATTATATGATATGGTGTTGTGGTGGAGGAATATATATTATGGTATATCCGATTGTCAACCCGAAACTCAGATATAATTCGAGTTATTGATCTGCGACCCGAGTTTAGATCTCACTAGGTGGATACATTAAAGGGCTCGCGGGAGGGCTCGTAGGGTGAGCTCACAAGCCCAGTGCGTATGTCCATAGGTGTTCGTAAGCACAGGGTACAAAGCCAAACGAGTGAATTGGCGAACACTTGGACCAGCGAACATGTGTTAAATCTAGGATGGTATACGTGTTGACATGCATGGAACTTACCTAAAACGTCAGTTTTATGAACAATAACCCAATTCTCCCCACCAAAAAGAAACAACAAAAATACTCAACAATATATATATATAACATCAACATGAAGGATTGGGTCTTCCCTTAATTTTGTTTTTGATTTAACAACTCATTCATTTTAAGGTTGTAGTTTAAGTTATTTATTTTAAAAATAATTATAAAATTATTAAAAGTTGTAAATACTTTTATAATAAAATTTATTGTTTTTTTTAATTTTTTTCATTTCTTTATTGTTACCTCAATTAAATTGATGTATAAGTAATTTGTGACACCAACTAGGACTTTATAAGTAGTTTAGATGTTAAGAAATTTTAGAAAATGTTGATAAATTCAAAACAGAATAATACAAAATTTATGAGCATTCGAAATAGGGGTGTAATCAAGTTGAGTTGAACTCAAATAGTGGTAAGCTCATGCTCAACTAGTATAAATTTATATAGCTTGAGCAGCTAGAGCTTGATCTCAATTTGATAATTACTAAAATAAAATTAATTTTTTTTCAAGAACAAAAACAATAATCCAATTGATACAATATTGATTACTCTAATTTACATATGTATACAAGTTGAATCAACCCACGATCCAATTTTAGAAAAATTTCAAATTCAAACTTAAATTTGACTCAACTTGATCTAACTTGTAAATTTTATATTAATATATATATACTCATAACAACATTTAATTTTAAAATATATTATTATTTAAATGAAATTTGAATCAATATAAACTAATCTGAAGTTAAAACCCATTATCTAAGCCTAAATTCGAACTCAACCGAGCTTACTCACCCAACCTATTTACGGGTCTACTTTAATAATTGTATATATTTTATTTAAAATGGAAAAATATCCTTTGGAATGGAAACCCTACAAATTGAAATTAATTCATTTGTCAATAATAGAAAGAGTAGGGCAATTATATCCCCCAACGAATCAAAAAAAAGGAAAAAAAAAGGCCTTCACAAATAAAATAATTGTACGGCCCTCGATTTTGTAGCAAACGTGTCGATCATCTATACGTCAACTACACAGTGCTTTCACTTTCCACTTTTTTCACTACTTCCACGCCCGTCCACCCACGAATCCTGGGGGGGCACTCTGACAGTCCGAGGATACTCTCTCTCCAACCCACCTTCGAGTACATACATTACCCTATTCGCTTTCATCTCCTGAAACGTGTCCATTCAAATCTATGTTTGCGTCTCCAACAGTTCTCCCGATTCTCTTCCGGATGTCGACACTGCTTTGTTTGATTCACTGCGACAGACGTCACTCATATGTAGCGCGTACAAAAGTTATCCAAACACTCGCGCGTAAGCCCTATTAAACGACATGTAAATTCCTTAATAAAACCGCTAGGCGGTTTCGGGCTCCATGTTTTAAGTCCAAAAAGAGGTTTTCATTTGATGTTTGAAAACCGCTTTAAGCTTTCCATTTACAGCATAAATATAATTTCCTCTTCCATCGAGTTCAATTTTTCTTTCTACTTTTCTCAAAAACTTTCTCTTCCAAAAAGAGAAAATAAAAAGAGGAAAAGAACTTGCGTCGCTTCAGTAATTATCTTAAAACAAGTAAGCTTTTGTCTATATATATACGATCTATATCGAATTCATCTTTTAACTGCTCGAAATCATATTTTCTTTCTATTTTGACTTTTTTCTAATTAGTTCTATTGTATATTTGGCTTGATTTTTATTTTGGGACATTGATCTGAGATTTTCTAGGGCTGAAATTGGGGGCGATCTAGGAGAATAGAAGCTATTAAAAACCCTAAGATTGAAAGGAAGGATAAATTATTATAAAAAGAGGGGATATGGGAAGAGGGAAGTTAGTGATTCGAAGAATCGACAATTCAACGAGCAGGCAAGTAACTTTCTCGAAGAGAAGAAATGGATTGCTGAAGAAAGCGAGGGAGTTATCGATCCTTTGCGATGCTGAAGTTGGATTAATCATCTTTTCCAGCACCGGCAAGCTTTACGATTATGCCAGTACTAGGTCAGTTTCTCTTTCTTTCCTTTTTCATTTTTTTTTCTTGATGTGTTTTTATTTATTTATTTAATAATAATTTTGTTATCCTCTTTTTTTTTCAGTTATTACTAATAATTATTATAAAATATTGGGTTTTATTCCCTTTTCTTAGCCCCTTCCTTTTTAAGGCTAACATGAAGTAGAGTTCACCACCTTTTCTTTTTCCCTTCCATTGTCGTCAACATGCATGCAAACAGTAAGTTTGAAAATCTAGAAGTTTGAGATTACTAGAAGACATTGAAGATTTTGCATGGTTATTTCGATTCAAGATAAGTATGAATTCTATGAGTATATATATATATAAATTTACTTCCCCTTTCTCTTCTTCAACAAAGCCAAAATAAATGCTAAAAATTTCAACTTCACACTATGAAAAAAAACCAAATTAATTGAACTATATATAGTAATAATGTTTGTATACATCATCTAATTTTACCTAATTGAGGTTCTGTTTAACATTATGAATTATAATCCTTGTTCTGATGATCTGAGTTTGCTATTTTTACAATAGGTTGTCCTCTTTAATTGTTTTCATTCACTAACTGGAAATTTTGGTATGATTAACTATGAAGAATGAAACACAGAATCTTATTATATAGTTTACAGACTTGAAATTTTTTTAAAAAGAGGTCATAGTCAAAGAATAATGGACGGAGTTACAAAATAATGATTGGATTCAGGTCTCATACCCATTAGAAGTCACCTTTAAGGATGATTGTTTGAATAGTTCTCATAGGCCTCATCATGAACACACTTGCTATTACTTTCAAAGGAATATATATACGTATAGACTTAGCAAAAAAAAAGCTATATACGTACACATACATATATGTGTGTGCATGGAGATGAGCAAACGAAGAAAATTAGGAATGGGGAAGTGTAATCTTGGCTAAATTACACCATTTTTCATTGGCTTAGAGAGATTGATGCATGCATGCATGCATATATATCTTGGTTAGAGTAGTTGGGAGAAAAATTATAGAAAGGGCATTCCTATATTATATTTAGTTTGAAGGAGGTACATAGATTTGGATTGCATAAATTTTGCAGCATGATTATGGAAAATTCTTTTGAGCTAGCTACTTGAAAATTATCAAAGATACTATAATTATGATATTTTATAATTAATGCATTTTTTATTAAACAATGATAATAAAAATGTTTTTAAATTTATGCTTATAAATGTTAGTTCATCATCTAAAATAAATTTTTTATTTTAAGCAAATAAGTCAATAAACCTTTAGATGGCATGATTTTCTTTTTTGGTAGTTTACACATCATTATTTTGGTCTTAGCTGGCTAATACACGTAGGTATGATGAGTTTCCACATCATTTCAATTAAAAAAAGGCAAAAAATACAAAATTTAAACCCTTAGAAGAAACCCATTTGTTTTTGCTCTTTTCTCCCCTTATAATTTCGGCACCCACCCCTAAGCTAAAAGCTTTTTGAGATTGCCCAACTGATGGAGGCAAGGAGTGGAATCGGAGAAGATCTAGGTTTGAAATTTTGAGGTTTCAAACTAATAATCAATTTGATTTGGTAGTTTTTTTTTTAATTTTGACTTTATCCGTAAAATAAAATCACCGTAATTCTCAATTTTTTTATGACAATCACAATACATACTTTAGCTTTATTTATACATTTATAAGTGAATTAAATAATTAAATTAATATCATAATTATTCACAATACTCTTAAAAAATTATTTGAAGTTAAAAAGGAAAACTAATACATAAATCATTCATATACCTAATGTTTTATTGTATTGTTTCTTTTAATTAGTTGCTACCATTAATTAGTTATAACTAAGTTATTGCAAAATGTCATATAATCAATTTAATTCTTAACCGTCATATATATAATTGACAACTTCTGAATGATTGTTTTTTTTTATAAATAAAAAACATAATAACAAATTAAGCCCTTTAATGTTTATATCTTTTGTCAATTTGACTTTTTTAAAGCTAAATTTGGCCTCTAACCTTTTAAAAAGTGTCAAATTTGACCATTAACCTTTCAAAAAATATTGAATTGTTGTTTTTTAACAAAAATACTGAGTAAAACGGTCAATTTTTAAACATGACAGTTTGTAAGGTAAGCCACATATACTTTATGCTAATTTGTATTAACTTCTTATATTTTTCGAATTTATTTTAATTATTATTTGAATATTTTTAATAAATTTTAAATTATTTGTTTATGTGACATACTAAACAAATAGTGTCATGTTAGCATAAAGCACAAGTGGACTCCATGTGAGTTGCCACCAATATCATTAAAAAATTAATGTTTTTATCATCATTTCTGCTAAAAAGTATTTTGACTCCTTTTAAAATTAGATTACTAGTCAAATTTAGTTCAAAAAAATAAAAATAAAGATCTAATTGATGAAAGATATAAACGTTAAAAGCAAAATTTATAATTATACCTAAATAAAATATTATAAAGTTCCATAAACTATTTTTCTAAAATTAAAATTATGCTTATAATTATAATTATCATATTTAAAGAATCATCCACCTAAACTAATATAAAATTACACTTTTATAACTTTTTTTTATGAAACACTACCATAACTTTAATTTTTTGTAAGAGTATATTTAGCTTTTTTAAATGACATAATAATAATTGAGGTAAATGAATTAGTATATATATATATATTAAAATGGTCCATCTATTATTCTATTATGATCATTTCTTTAAACATTTTTTTTTCATTTGGTTTGGTTTAGATAAATTAAATACGTCCCATGCAGAAAAATCAAAATTAAATTGAATTGTGAGGTTTGAATGAGAACATCAATTTGAAATCGAATTGAACTAAATGTATCGGTTCAAGTCGATTTTTCGATTTTCGCAGTTTCTTTTCCTCAGCCCTACAACACACAATATTAGCATTGCCACTTTCCACGATAAGTTTGTGTGATATTTTCCATCCCCGTAAAAGAGTCGTCAACACTAAGCTTCTGAAAACCTAGCTCCGAAAAGGACTAGGTCCTTCACAAACTTTGAATTTGCAACTTATTTAAAGGAACAGACTTTTTTAAGAGCACCACATTATTAGTAGCAAGAACAATATTGGCACTTAGCCACCACCAAGCTAATCTTAACTTAGCAAGCTTAACAAGTTACTCCCAATCCAACAATTTACCATTAAACAACATATAATTCTTAAACAACCAAACTGACTCGGAGATGGAAAAAAAAGTCCTTCTCAAAACTTTAGCACCCCGTTGGGAGGCAAAGCATGTCGCCAAACAATGAAAAAGAAACATTCAGATTCTTAGGCAATACCAAATTCCAAAGTGAACAAAAAAAATTAAAAAAATTGCTAGTCTCCAAGCCTTATCACATGTGAAGAATAAGTGTTTAACTAATTCTAAATCATTGTAACAAAAACATGTAGCAGCAGAAACGGAGATAATACCTCTTTTAGGCTGTGTTTGGTTAGGTGAAAAAATAGAAGGATAGGAGGAGAGAGCTCAAAAGTGGAAAGAAAATAGGATAGAGATTCTTAGGTAATACCAAATTCCATAGTGAACAAAAAATTTGCTAGTCTCCTCCAAGCCCTATCACATGTGAAGAATAAGTGTTGAATCGATTCTAAATCATTGTAACAAAAACATGAGCAGAAGAAGCGAAGATAATTCCTCTCTTAGAGTGTGCTTGATTGTTAGCCCTATCACATGTGAAGAATAAGTGTTGAATCGATTCTAAATCATTGTAACAAAAACATGAGCAGAAGAAGCGAAGATAATTCCTCTCTTAGAGTGTGCTTGATTGTTTGAAAAAGTAGAGAGATGGAAGGAGAGAGTGGAAAAGTGGAAAGAGAATAAAATTTGAGTGTGTTTGGCTGGAAAAAACGAGAGAGGAAAGAAGATAGGATAGAGATGATCATTTTTCATCCTAGTGCATAAAAAGACAAATCTTTCTAAATTGAGATGAGAAGAGGAGAAAAAAATGAAAGAGATGTGTACACTTAGTCCAAATTAAGCATTTTTCAAAAGGCTAATTTTCTTTATTATTTTTTTTCAACTCTACCAAGCAATAAATGAAAAGAAAATTAATTTTTCTTTTAATTTTTTCACATTTCCTACTAAGCATACCCATGGAAAGAAAAATTATATTTTCCATATTTATATGTTCCCACCCCTTCAATTTATCAAATTATCAAATTTCTTTTCACTCTACCAAGTACGTTCTTAGAGATTTCAAATTTCATAGGGGCAACTCAACTATTGGCAAAATTTTTAGGTAACCTAATGAAAGTTCAAGGTAATTCATAAGCAAGACGCCCACTGAATATCCGTTAGAGGTAGCCCACTTCTCAATATCCAGGAGAACCAAGTTGGTGCCAAAATTCTAGTCTTTTGCATGGTGATTTATATATTTTAAAACATTTTAAGACCCTCTTCTTATTTTGTAGCTAAGTTTCACTATCTTCACAAAAGATCATAGAGTCGTCTGCACCATTGAACGAAGGTTTGAGTGTGTTAGTGGTTTTGATTGGTGTAGTGCTTTCTATTCATTTTTATTGATTGGGTGTATTTGACGACTTGATAATTTTGTCAGCAATTCACTACAGAGAATTCTCTTTATAACAAATTAATTTTATTTGTTAAAATTTTAGATGTCATAGAGAAGTGGTTGTTATATACCTATAACATATCTGAGATACTTATAACAACATTTGATATTCAAATTATATTTGAACTTATTTAAAATGTTCAAATTAAAAACTTATAATATATTAATAATATTATTTACTTGTGAGATTTAGATCGTATCTTGAACAAAATTACAAATTTAATCTCATTTATTAAAATCTATTTTCATGTAATAAAATATGGCTAGTATATTTTTATATAAAATTCAAACATTTTATTGAATTTATATCTTAACTAATATTTATTATTTTTATTTTACTTAGGAATAAAACTAATTTCACTAAAATTTGAGATAGCAGGATGTTATAAAGAACTAATTTAATAAATAGTATATTTCATACTTTATGGCTCTTAGTGTTATAGATGAAAAATTGTTATAGAAGGTAAAATTAAAATATAAAAAATAGATTCTACAATAAACTTGGATGTTATAATTAAATGTTGTTATAGAGAGTGATTATTATAGAGAGGGCTAATTGTCTTTTACTTTATTTTTCTATTTTTACGATTTAATTTTTGTTTTTCTAAATTATAATTTATTAATTTTGCGTGTGTACCGACGGGCTCACCAACATGTTTCACATTAAATATAATAAAAAAAGTACTTAATTAATTAACGAAAATAACAGTTTCATAAAATTTTGGATTAAAATTAAACATTTCAAAAAGTAGAGAAGAAGTTTCGAGAAAATAATGGTAGGTAGAGTTTTCACAAAATGTATAACAAGGAGACAATCTTGTACAGTTTGGTTTAAAAAATAAATAATGGGCTACAACTTTTTCTATAATGATGTCATTTGGCTTTGAAATTTTGAATTTTATAAAAACTTGGTTGTTATATATTTATATGAATATTTAAAATATTTATAAAAACATTTGACATTTAGATTATATTTATAATTTTTTAATTTTAAATTAAAAAATTATAATATATTAATAATATTATAATTAGTAAGCTTTAGACTGTATCTTTAATAAAATTTAAAAATATAATTTTATTTATTAAAAGTTATTTTAATTTTCATAAAATATGATTAACATTATTTTATATAAAATTCAGAATTTTTTATTAAAATAATATCTTAACTAAAAATTATTGTTTTTATTTTCTTTAGCAATACAATTAATTTTACTAAAATTTAATATATGAGGCTATGGAGAAATAATTTATTGGAGAGTGTACTTTATAGGTTAAAATGAAATATAAAAAATCAATTATGCAATAAACTTGATTGTTATAATAAAATGTTGTTATAAAAGATAACCAGATAATTGTAAAACTAAAATACCTTTGGATGTAAAATTTAAAAAAAAAAATCCCCTAGATTATGGCATACCAATGGGCATAAAAATTATGAAAATAAATTGATATAAAAAATGACATTTTTGTTAAAATGGCGAAATTTAAATTTAAAAATTATGGTATTTTTTTTTATAAAAAAATTTATAGTATCATATGTTCAAATTTATTAAGAGTATTTTTTTATAATTTTTTTATATAAAAATATATTAAAAAAACAAAAAAACACCATTATCTTAATCTGTACTATATAATGCTCTTGTTTGAGTTTGATGTTACTCAACATAATGACATAACCCAATTAAAAATTTATTTAAAATTTTAAATTTTCAATTAAATACAATGTATTTTTTAGAAATGATTTTTATAATTTTTAGAAACATAAAACTACACTCCTTATAAAGTACCCTTTCCTTTAATCTTTTTCTGCTTTTTTTTTTAATTTTAATTATATATTTTTACAAATATATAAGTTATTAATTATTATTGAACTAGTATTTATTAATTTTGTAGAAAAAAGAAATGGGTTTTTAATTATCTCTCAATTAATATGGTGTCTAGACTCGTAATAACAACTCCATTAATTACTTAGATATAATGTAGACATCATATGTTTATACAAAATTTAAGTTAGATTTTGACTTTTTAAATAATATTATTCTTCTAGACTTAACCTAGATGCGAAGAATGAGTAGTAATTTTGATATTTCTTTTTTATTTTTTTAATTTTAATTTGATATACGATTTGATATAAGAATATTAATTTTGTGTAATTATACACATGAAACTTTGAATAAGATTCAGATATATACAAAAAATTAATTTTAATTCAATTATATAAATTTAAAGAAATAAATATATAATTTTATTTTTATATTAAATAAATATAGTTATTTGTGTATGTAATATGTAAACATACTTTGACATTATGATAAATTTAACCCTCAACATTTATATCTTTGTCAATTTGGCCATTATTCTTTTTTTAGTTAAATAATGATAAATTATTTGTGTGCAATATATAAAAATAGCTTTTCTTTAATGAAAATGTTGACAAAAATATTAATTTTGCAACGCTATTGGTGTGGTAACCCACATGACATTCCATGTGTAATTCATGCTAACATGACACTATTTTTTTTATATGTCACAACAACAAATAATTTAAATGTTATAAAAATAAAAAAAATAACTCAAAAGAATATATAAAAGTTCATATTAAAAAAAATACTTGACGTACACTTAAATTGTCATGCAGACTTCCACGTTTAAAAATTTAAAATTTTAGTAAGTATTTCCGTTAAAAAATAATTTCAACTCTTTTTCAACAAATTGATGGTCAAATTTGACTTTTTAAAAGGATGAAAGCCAAATTAAGCTAGAAAAAATGGGGGTTTAAATTAGTAAAATATGTAAATATTAAAGGCTAATTTTGATATCAATGCTATATTGAAAATTTTGTTAATAATTTGAGAGAGTTGAATCAAATCAAAATTTTATATATAAAATTACGCGTTAAATTAAAGTTCATATATAAAATTACAATTAAACCAATGTTCATGTATATTTTTTAGATCTATCTCTTTCTCAAATGAAATATTATTTCAAGAAAATGTTATTTCTAGGGCGGGAGTATTTTCTTTCTTTATACTATTCTCTTTTACAAGTTTTATATATTTGTTGGAATCAGATTAGGCTAACTAATCAAAACTAATTAGATCAGAAATTGATTGTCATAACAATTTGAGAGCAAACCGCTCAAAAAGAATTGAGCTGATAATTGATTTTTTTTCTATATTGTTTTAATTTTTATGAATTTTTAATATTTTATTTAATTAAAACTTAATTGACGGTCTAATTGCTTCAACCATTAGTCCAATTTTACAAACTCTGATATTTTCTTTAAAAGAATATCTGCTTCCTTTTGTAATTTTAAAAAAATATTTAAGAACACATTAAAAATAATTATCCACTTTTCTACTTTTAAAAAATAAATTATGAAAAGATAAGCTTTTTCTACTTTAATTTTCTTTTCATCTTTAAATTCTAATTGATAATAAAAGTCTGAAAAGCACAATAAAGAACAAGAGTTAAAACATAAGAAAATAGATTACGTAGTGTTTCAAACACATGCCTACCCTTGACATATTTAACTAAATATGTGCTTTCCCATCTTTTCCACCAAATCCCTTGCAGAGCTCTCCTATATTACGCATTTATATTCTTAATCTTTTTTTAATGCCATCAATTTGAAATATGATATGTTGGATTTAGTAACATTTTCAATTATTACTCAATGACTTTCTTTGACTTTCTTTGTTTTATTTTTTAATATATTGTATAAACATCCATATCTTTATTACACGACTGTAAAGTATAAATTGTATTAATAGTCACCCAATTATATATATATTTATCACCTAATTATGAAAAGTTATTAAATGATAGCTTAATTATTCAGTTTTAACTTTTTTTTATTATCCAACTATCTTAAAATTTTAAGTATTTTTGATTTTACATTACAATTGAATATTTGAATGATTTTTTTAAAATTTTTTACGATTAAGCGAAAAAAAATGATTATGTGATCATTAACGTAGTTTGCCAATTTATTTATCACCCTTTGCAAAATTAATGCAAATTCACCGAGCATACTAATGAGAGTAATTCCTAACTAATTTTAAGCTTTTAGATTAAATTCATTTTTTTTCTTTTATATTAACTTTATCCGACTAGAAATATTGACACTAAAAAATGTTACATACATTTCTCCTTTGCAAAATTGATGCAAATTCTGATTTTGCCATTTTTCTTTTTTGTTGTTAACGTTAGCAGCATGAGATCTGTTATAGAACGGTACAACAGGACCAAAGAGGAACATCATCACCAAATGAATCCGGCTTCAGAAGTCAAGGTAAATTGTCTATTTAACAGCTTCAATATCCTCCCCTAATTATCCCGTTTCACAATTGTTTGCAAATGGTCTTATATTCTTTCACAAATTCAACATCATTATTTTCCTTTTTGATGCTTTTTTTTATTTATTCTAAAAACATGCATTATGTAACAAAAACATATATTTAATGTTTTATTATAAATGATAAATCCATATGTTAATTAACCGCAAACATAAAATTTAAAAGTTCATTAGAAATAAATAAAGATAAAAGACTAGGATAGAAGACAAACATGGCTGCTGAAGGTATAAGCATCATCAATCCAGGCAAACATAGAATAATTTTTTTCCCCCAAAATAACAATTGACCAAACGGATCACTCTCTTGATAACAAGTTCAAGAAATGTAAGTATCCCAGAAAGATGATGTTTTTATTTAATGACTTGATATAAATAGTAAATCAATGCCTTGATAAGCGGCACGAGTCGATCTTTTATATCATGACTTCCTCCTTCAACAGAATTGTTCTCAATCTAGGTGAGGTCCCAAACTTTCTTAGTAAGGAATAAATAACATGATATAAAACTACAAAGATAGGGCATAATTTGGATGAACCACAAAGCAAAAAACAGAAACCGTGCTCTTATCATGTTTACTATCTTCAACTTTGTTTTGAAACGAGGACCATTATCAAAAAGAATGATGAGCAGGAAAAGGACCTGACTTTGCTTTGTTCATCTTCAAGTGAGGGTGAAGAGAAGGAAAGGGCCATACAATCGAAAGTTATGCAAACAAACAATGGGAAATTGCATCGTGGTTCTACTTTTCATATAGTACAGGATCTCCGTCAGTAATCAGCTTCACAGTTTCCACAAAAGACATAGGTGGCTGCTGCACCGCAAAGAATAAGAAATCCCTACCTCTAGAGCATAAGAATCCGCTAGCAACAAGGCAGGGCCTAGGGCTAATGCTATGTAAGTAGCATGCCATTCAACATACATAAATCTTCCAAAATAAAATTTTCTTTTATTTGACCTAACAAGCGTATAGACTATAGAGTAATGCAACTTAAGCTTCCTAATAGAGGGTGTTGAAAAATCATTAACATATCTATTTCTAAAAAATAGTAAAGCTCAATATATTGGTTGAAGCAGTGTCAACATATTAGAATAGAACAGACCTTTTAGAAGAATCACAGAGATATTTTAAGGGTACTTAAATCATGTTAAGCTCAAGCTTACCAAGTTCATAGCAAGATGTATTACATAAATGGTTCACAGGGCTCCTGTTACTCCTTGTGGAGCATAAAGGATTCCTTCCAACATCTGCACCAACAGATGAATCAATGGAAAGGAGCACTGTATCCAAGCCAATCATAATGCTCAGTGATGCCATAAAAACATCTCAAACAAGCTTCTAGCACTTCTATATCATGATAAATGAAAACCATCATGGTATGTCCCTTTCAGCACAAAACATCACGGTATTCCTTGTAAGTCGAAGGTAACTAAGGAGATTTTAGAAACCATATGAACAAAAGCTTTATAAGGTTAAACCCTGGAAGCACACTCTTAAAGCCTCTACGGTAGTATCAGGCCTACTCATTGAAATGTCATCAACGATTTTGCCAATGGTAGACATTCAGCCTTAAATCTCCCAGACAGCTGTTGCACACATACAGAATCGAAAGGTAAAAATTACATCAACCACCAACTCGATGCTTCAAGCATTTGGACGGTTGACAGAAAATGAGCATTCTTAACAAACTACTGAAGTGACATTACAATTCAAACATCATAACCTCTACTGTCCAGAGTCACTTATAACTGGTTTTCTTTCCACTGCATCTGCAGGTTTGGGTTCGATAAGACTCCAACGCTATTACTTCTACCCAACAACTGTGTTTCCTAACCGTAAGATGCCACCCTCTGTTCAAACTGTAGAGCAATAATCCTATCATGCATTGAGCAACATCCACCATTTGCTACCTCAAGTAGGTTAGTACACGCTTCCAAGAGACGGTAGTTATGTTCACTAGTTCAGCATTACTAGATCAAGTATATCATTTCCAGCCTAAAGTCGAATTTGTGAAGGCATGAACAACTTCACAACAGGACATTCGTTTTTCAGATCAATGTCTACACACAGAAATGCATTTGCATGCACTTAGTTCATCACTGGTTGTTTTTCTGAAATAGAACAGCATCATTTTTCATGAGACATGCCTGGTATCATGAGTTTCAGGGGCCTCCAAGATTTAGGTATATTGGAAGTCTATTCCCTTAACACGCAAATATTGATGTTCTTTATAAATTTCTAGCTGAAGGGTAGGTTCCCTCAATGTTCATGAAAAAATTAGTATTCGCCAGCACACTTTTTTTTTCTTTTTGCCCATAAGCACACACAGAGTTGATTAGGAAAATTAGCCACAACATCTAGGGTTGATTTCTGACCCATGTACTTCTGTGTGGTGAATTAATGTTTTACTCTCAAGCTTAAAAAGTTGCATGTCAACATTCACGGTCAGGTACAAAATTGAAAAGACAACTTACAGACAAACGAGAGGGAGAAAGGCATCGATATGCAAATCTCAAAAGATGCCAATCCAGCACATAGACCTAAAGTTGCATGAAAATTCTGGAAATTAGGGATAATGCATTGCAATATAAATAGACACAGATGATATCTATTTATCTACAAATATCATGAAAGGAACATATGTTCTGCTCAGAATGCACCAAGGTTGACCACACTCTTAAGCATAAAAAACTGGAAGGAGTGTGACTTCAACAACTTGTAAGGACAGATAACTTTCTGACCCTTTGAGAAATAAATTCCCCCCAAATAACATTTGAAGATGTCTCCAATAAGCTATCCATATCAATTTCATGTTCTTAGTCCCCTTTGGTCCATTGCTCTCCCTGTGATGTAAGCATCATGAAAGTAAAAACCTATATTATTTTTCAAGAGCCACTCTATAAGCTAGTACATGCTAACAACCTTTTTGACCATTTTTAATTATCAACAGATAAATGGAATGCAATTACCAATAATTACAACAAATCCCCTCCAGCCACGCAAAAGAAAGAGCCCTTACCTTCTAAAGAAACAATGCTATGAAAGACTTGAATGGAAAACCAACAATATCCCTTTCTTTAGGGGCTCATTGCATGGACCTTAGCAACTGGGGCAAAGCCATTGTCTAATCCCAACATCAAGTGTAGAGTATCAAGTTCTTTACAATGTAATAATGTTATCAAGTTCTTTACAATGTAATAATCCTATGTGTAGTGCCTTAATGCTAGACAATAAGAGTGTTTTGGACTCCTTTGGGTGAGGTGCATTTGACGAAGTGTGCGCCTGGTGCATCTAGGCAAGCTTTTTCGTAAAACAATAGGCGTAAAAAAAGGCCCACCTGATTGAAATTCTCTTTTAATTTATTTTGTTCGTAACAGTTTTTGATTACCTTTGCCTTTATAATATGTGCCAAATAGCAAAGTATGTACTAGGATCCCAAATAGGAAAATATGGGATTTCATTATGGGGCTTATATAGATGTAAGCTCTCCAGACTCAATAGCTTGCTTTTCAAGTTCGATTACCCAAAGGTTCATATCAATTGGTATCAAAATCAGCCATAACAAGGGTGGTGATGTGGCAATGATATCAAGGACGAAACTCTTAAGCATTAAATCCCTTATATTGTCTCAGGCACAAGCCACAAAAATCTCGCTAGCCCAAGTTAAGTGTGCAATAGGCATATATGTGAGATTTTGTGTATTAAGTAAAGCTTAAGACATACCAAACTCTAAAGTGTGGTTTCATCTATCTCTAAAACATGCAATTTTTTTATTGGTCATTTTTTGGTCCGTACCAATATTTGAATACTCAAATATTGAAAAATATGGAGTTAGATACTATTCATTTCTTGTTAGTAAAAGATATAACTAATTAAAAAAGTGAGAAACAAAAGAAATTAGAGAGAACCTCAACCAAGTGAGTTTTTATGCCTATCTTAGCACCTTACAAGAAACGTGCCTAAGTGCACAAGGCAATTGAGCCGCACCAAAAAAGGCTCGATGTCGACATTGTTGTCTGGACATCCAAATTGGTGAGCACGATTACTAATATGTGCCCATATGCAAGTCACTAGACTAGGATGCCACATAAAAAAGTATCTTGCATTTTATATGGACCTAGGTCTCCAAACTCAACAGTTAGCTTTTGAGGTATGGTTCTTCAAAGGTCCATATGACTTTACTAGTAAGAAAGGAGATAGGTAGGTACCTTAAAAAAAAATTGAATCATAAGGAATACATGACATTTGGCCCAACAAAGGAAAGTTTGCATGTTTTGTAGATAAACAAAACCACTCTAAAGTTATAATCGTAATAATACAACACAAAAACAAGTGTAAATATTGTCCCTTCATACAGCCAACCACTTTTATGATACCTCAGGCAAATATAAGGATTTATTACTTTGAGTTCACCATACAACCATGAAAATATTATATTCTAACAAGCTTAATCTTAAGGACATGACTTGTAAAATATCAACTCTATTTGAAAGCAATTTTTTAGTAATAAACCACCATACATTGACAATATCCAAAAAATATAACTCATCTCAATATCAATAGTTACATTTAAAAGAAAACTCTACTAGCACTACAACAAAAATATGCACTCCATCTAATTGCAATCTAAAGAACCAAGTAGTTTGAGGATATCATAAATTGTTTCTTTAGCACACCATTTGGTAAGAAGATTAAAAAGGAGAAAGGAATAGAAAGGATCTAAGCTCTAATGGTTAAGCTACAAAATAGCATGTATGATTATTAAATGGTGTTATCCAACTTTAAAATATTAATTGATTTTTAAGTTATATGCTTAATATGATATTAGAACTCAAGTTTTATCATGTTATCCTTTGTAGCTAACACCATGTGCGATAGTTGACCTCTGATGAGGTTTTCCATGTGCAAGCCCTAAGAGCTACATGTGAAAGGGAACATTAAGTGATATTATCCCAAATCTATTAAGTATAAAGTCTTATATCAAATTTAGGTCCTTTCCACCTATCGCTAATTGGTTTTGGGTTCAAAAAGCGTTTTCTTCAGGAAGAGGAAAAAACGGTAGAAAGGTGGAATGAAATGATTAAGGGGGAAAATAAGAGCATTTGAGTCTTTTCATTCTCTCAAAATCCAATCCTAGAAACCACTAATTCAATTAGATAATAATATTAAAAAAATTTCAAAAAGAATCTACCATGCGACAAATCCTTCCATTATCATCTCTTCTATTCCTTTTTCTCCCTTCCATAAAATCTTCCTGCAGAACACAAAGTTAGATAGACATTGGTTTTGTTAAGCATCCTTGCATAAAAAAAATTGGTGATAATTGAAAAGCGAGCGCCTTTAATAAACATCATTGTCAACCCAAGCCTAATAGATGTGTGGGGGTAACACCACATAAGACTCCCTCTCACATTTAGCTCAACAAAGCCTACACTGAGCATCATGATGAAGGTCATTAACATCACATGGGGTAGAAAAGAGTAACACAACATAACCTGAGCTTTGATACCCTGTTAAGCATTCAAAATAAAATGATAGGTTGAAGAAAACAACTTCATATTAAGACAGTAATAAAGCAAGAAAGAAGAATCTAGCTCAAACTATAGAGAGAGCCTTTTAACACAATATGTGAAATATCAGATGCTAGATTAAGCTTGTAGATAGATTCAATTTGAGCAATAAATCACTTTGATTCACTCCAATCACAAAATATGTGAACTCAACAAGGTGAGTTGAGGCAAAGTAACTAAAAGGTACTCATAAGTAGTTGACATTATATTGTCATTGAATAGAGACTAATCACCCAAGTTCTTCGACATGTACTTCAATTTTAGATCACTTGATATTAGTTTAATACAAAAGACTTCACATTCAAAAGTTTCACTCTTACTTAATAATTGCTTTTGTACTTTATAGTTTTGGCAAAGGGAGGTAGCAAGCTTGAGGCAGCAACTACAGTACTTGCAAGAATACCACAGGTACTAAAGGCCTCCATTTCATCACACTAAAGCTTTCTTTAAGAATCTTTAGACTTGTGAATTTAATGCAAGGAATTTGTAATTTCTATCTACCAAGAAAAAAAATCATGCCTCAATTTTTTTTGTAGTAACAAATGCATTAACTACATTATTTCCAAAACTAAGTTTTGGAGAATAACAATTATGTTTATCCATGTTAATGGGAAAAGTACCAAGGAAAAACAAGATGGATCCAAGATTTATGTTTAAAGGTGGCAAATTAATATATATAATATTTCTACTTAAATATAATTCACTAAAAATGTTCTTTGTAGCTTTTTTTAGTTTGGAAGCCTAATGAAATGTTTAATTGTCAATGCTAAATTATGTTTTTTCTACATGTATATAACCACACAATCAATCACTCTAGAATCTCCCCTCAAAATCAACATTTTTCTTCAAAACATTCTTTGGTTAATTTCTATATCAAATTATTTTGTACATAAAGAAGAAAATGGTGCTCCAACCCCTTGTTTCTTTGGCAATTCTTTCATAAAGTCAATTGTCAATGCTCTTTACTTGATTCGTTCCTCCTTTATCTTTATTACCTGTTGCTTCATCATTTACTTTTGTTGTGTTTCATATTATTTCTTTGGATAGAAAGCCAAATGAGGTAGAAGACAACTTTTTGACCCACTTTTTGTTGCTTTGTAGATTTTCAAAGCTTTAAAGAGTCTAATCTCATTAAACTCAAATTTCATTTAAAATTCCATCTCATAACCTACTATATTTCAGTCATGTTTTATTGTAATAGTAAAGTTTATTGTTTTCAATAGTTACAATGATGTGATAAGTATTTTAATATTTTTGTCAATTTTAATGGAGCAAGGTATGGAGTTAAAATTTTTAAAGTACTTCTATAATATAAACAGAGTGATTAGGGTTTAGATTTCGGTTTACTTAAACATATTTTAAAGATATAATCATCTTTTAGCAATTGTAATTTGTTAAACAAATTGTTCCAACTTCTGGTGAACTATCAAAATTTCATTGTTCATACTAGAATGTTGTAAAGTCAACAAGCAATTTGACCTTCAAGACAATATTTTCATAAACAAATATATAAGTCACTATTTTTTAATTATACATGTCCTTCTTCTTCATGATCGTGCCCATCACACATACATCTAAATCATCTTCTCTACCTACTTCAACAGAACTATCCTTAAACTTTAGTATGAACATGGATAATAATTTTCTTCATCAATTAATATAATAAAAAAACCAACTTAAGCAAAACCAAAACTCCTGAAACCATATCCAATTCTCATCGTCACTAGTGATCCAGGCATCCTATAATACAAATCTCACGTATAATTTTATAAACAAACCAGTAAAACAAGGGAATTTTATGGACTAGAGAGCATAAAACATAAAATCAACAACTCTTGTTATAGGGTCACAAAATGCTAGTATATATAGTATGATATGCATAACATGATATTGGAAATGGTAAAGATCACTTCAAATATTCTTCATAACAATGTACTATCAGGAAACTGTTGATGGTTGATAAGAACCTTTAAAATATAATATAGTGGGATGTACATACCATGTGATAAGCAATAGCTTACATAGTTATGACGTGCTGCAGGCAATTGATGGGAGAAGAACTATCTGGTTTAAGTATCAATGATCTGCAGAACCTGGAAAACCAACTTGAAATGAGTTTGAAAGGTGTCCGCATGAAAAAGGTATGACAAACATTAGAATTGGATGAAACTTTCACCAAAAATATTCAAGATAAGAAGATAATATTTATGCAGTTGCTCCTCTACTATTCTCTGCTTACAGGACCAAATTCTAACAGATGAAGTCAAAGAGCTAAACAACAAGGTTTTATATTAAGTTCTTCTGCATTTTTATTTAGGTTTTCATTGTTAGATATTTTCTTGCTGAGTAACATTCAATTATTGAATTGCAGGGGCACCTCATTCATCAGGAAAATCTAGAACTGCATAAAAAGTTAGACCTCATGTGCCAAGAAAACACTGAGCTTCAAAAGAAGGTATTGGCCTAGACAATTCAATATTGCTAAGAATATCTCACATTCACCTATGAATTATGCTTCCTCTATAACTTATTTCCTTGGTTCTCATGAAAGTAATAGAACAAAATTCCAAAAAACTAATGCCAATATGCCGAAGGCCCATGAAATAATCTTAAATTCTAAGCAAATGCAGATTTTCTTCCTAATACTCCTAAACAACACAAATTTTCGGTCTAAGGTTTATGGTACAAGGCAAGCAAATGAAGCTAGCAGAAGCTCTCCCCCAAATTATACTTTCAACAATGGATATGATCTCCATGCACCTGTTCATCTCCAGTTAAGCCAGCCCCTACCTCAGAAGAATGATGCACCAGAAAAACCAATGAAGTTGGGGTAATTCTTCCATTCATTACAATTTTCAAAGCTACAGGAAATAAAGCCATGTAAGAAAGCAAATTATTTCAATATCAATCCTAAAACTAACTTCTTAAATTTCCAACAGATTACAACTGCATTAGCAAGCAGGTCGGACAACCATGGATGGACATCACATCATTACCCTATCAACAACTTGCCTGCAGTTGAAATTTGAGGCTTCTACAAGTGAGCCTTGATATTCCAGCTATTAGATAAAGTATTTTCAGCATAAAATAAAAATTAAAAAATATATATGAAATATATAATTAAACAATCTTTAGGTTTCTGTAATTAACAGGGACACATTATCCGATGTAAATTTATGAAATAATTAGAATGCACTGTTTGTGTCTGATGTTACTCTATGGTCAGCTGCCTCGAGAACTTATTTGTTCAACAGTATTGATTTACCAAGTGAAAAATTGCAATTGTACTACTTGTGTTATCCAATAAAAAAATTCTCAGATTGATTTTACTTTCTTCTGATAGCTCAATCTTACTGATAAAAGAAAACTTGAGGCTGGAAAAAGGAGAGGCAGGGAGGTTCAAATGAACTACATATTAAATATAAATAATTAGTAGGGCACCAACAACATAACAAGCGACTTAATTTCATAATTAGAAAGAACTTTGACAGTTCACTGCATCACTAAAAGCATGCCTTAGTAACTGCTCTAGACAGGCCAAAAATTTCTAGGCACACTACCTTGAATATATAGCCACCTTTCCAGCAGAGTACTTCGTACAACTCATTACCTCTTCCTCAGTAATTGTATTGACCACAATGGAGAAACAACAACTTGAAATGAAATAATTATACGATGAATGCCGTGATTAAAGGTGATATAATTACATAGAATGCAAAAGATATTGTAGTCAACTGCAGGCATTCATGCATACATTTATGATAAAAGAAATAATCATACCACTTGATATAATTAAACTGCAAGAGTATAAATATAGGGAACCAGGGAGTCAGGGAACAAAGTTTTAACCATACAGCTAGGAGTATTTTAGCGCTATAATTAATACCAGCAGCCAGGTAAAGAACAGGTCTCATGCTCAGGGTAGAGACAAGCCTTTTCTAGTTGCACAAAAAAAAAAAAAGTCAGAAGTCTCAGTAATCTAGGAAACTTTCAATAATTTAAGGTAAAGCATTCGTCTCCTGAACACGATGCATCTTTGGAAAAACATGCATACAGTAGTTATAAGTGCCTGAAGTGGAATGTTGGCAGGCAAGAAGTCAGGTCCTTAGAGCATCAAGTAATATAAGCAATACTCATAATCTTGAACTGCAACCTGAATCATCTTTAATAATAAATCACAAGGATATATGGCAATGATAAACATGACATTTGAGCTCACATCGTGAGGAGAAATTTAAGCAATACTCATGTCTGTTGCTGCATTAAATGCATGAGGATAAGATCTGGCGGCATGTATATCAGTCAGAGGAGAAACAAAAATTATTCCCAATGGTATGACAGTTCATCAAAACACATTACAGTGGTAATTACTGCCATCAACAGATGCTTACCCATTCAACAACTTGCCATCTTCAATAGCATGCAAAGTGACCCTCTTTCAACAATTTCCAGAAAGCAAATATGAAAAGGAATTTAAAGTTACCATTCTAAGTAATCTTCCAAGTACCAGGTACAATGGCATAATTAAGCGAAATATTTGAACTGAAAATAAATATAAAAGTTTTAATGATTAGCTAGAAATTTTAAACTCATTGGACTTTTGAAACCGAAGTGGTATATAAAGTTTTCAGAAACGAAAGGGAAAAGAATCACCTCCATCTATTAAAACTTTATAACCACTTAGTATGTGCTTGCCTGCAATTGGAATATTGGTAGTTCATAAATGACCTTACAAATTTAGTTTTTCAACTATTAAGAGTTGTGAGATATTCAACTTAACTTGATGAATAACATAATGAAAATAACTAAAAGCCTGTATCTACCATACACCCAAATTTCCAGAGCACAGAATCCTCTTAATTCAATTGGATATTTTACAAGGTTTAGCTTTGAACCTCCACACCGGATTTGCACTTTACAACTGACAATACCTCTGAGCTAACTTTGAGCTCTCCCTATCAACTCAAAAACCTAAAAATATCTGTGTTATATACAAACAACTAAAGCTACAATCAAAGAGTCCAGGAACAGAAATGAACAAGTAAAGCTTGACTTGAGACAAACCCAAATTACTTGCCAGGCAACCATCATTATAATTGCCCCATTTAACCAGATAGTGACCCAAAACTACTGGGTTTTATATGCGCACTTGGACAAAGGCACACAAATATTGACTTAATAAGTATTTTGCTAAATGTTCTTTAAATTCAAATAAGTAGCATGTGACTTGGACGAAGACTCCCAAAACCCTCATATTCAAAATTTAATAAGGAATCAAGCTTATTGAGTACTGCATCCCAAGAAATACAACTGTGAATAACCTTTCCACCACCTTGTAAGGTAACTGTGAAAAGTCCATGCAAAATTTCAGCATGGGGTTCCTTTTGAATCTATTGACCCACAATTCCTGAAGTACCATAATTTATTCACTCTCTAGGTAAACCTTCTTGTTTTTTGTTGAAGCTGCTTCTTGAAATTAACAAATTTCAGTCCAAAGAAATAGCACAAACTAGAATTTTCAATTAAACATGTAACCAAGTATTAAGAATTTCCTAGTACATCATGTTGCAATTGTTTGCACAATTTTTTTATAGAAGTCATATTATTTAATCATATTTGAGACAAATAATCTAACCTTCTAGGATTTATACAATCCAAGAGAACTTTCTTAAAAAATACATAAATATATCAGTAGAGTTCAATCCAGTTTTCTTTAAGTGATAAGGAATAGACAAATAGGGCACAAGCTGTTGTGAGAATTGTAGGATTTCAATTTTAGCTAACAATGAAGTTATTTTCGACACAAAATACAGGATGAAAAACAAAGCTATCTATTAATTTATCATTCAATTTCAGGAAGAAACAATATGCTTTTTATTCCAAAAAACAATAACAATATATATATGTAATATTAACCTTAACAATACAAGTAAAGTTGTAACCTAAAACACCTGTAGTGGACAACTCAAAGATTTCATGGATGTCAATAGCCCTCCAAGTAAAAGTAAAATTTTAAGAAGATTGAGGATGGGTTTGAATGGGCGGTGCGTTTATCTGCGATTAGTGTAAAAACAACAGTGGCGGTGAGATTAAATATTATAACGATACTATAACCTGAGACAAAAAGTAAGCTAAACACACCGCACAGCACTGCCCATCCATACCACACTGAATGTATTTGTTACAGAAACACACCTTTCCTTACACCAGAACCCCAAGTACAAACAATGCAGACATGTATAGTTTGCTGCTGATCGCATAACTTAGAGTTAATCAATCAAACTATATTAATGTTCGCCTCAAATGTTAACATACCAAAATAAAATTAACCAATACAAATTTATTACCCCCTCTACAGAGTGCAACATCAGCACGATGATAAAACATAACTCACTAACAATGACTACTTATCCAAAGAAAAAAAACACCAACAACAGTCATTTTCCTTTAATTGGAATCTAAAATGCTAACGATAACACCATCTTTTTGTAACTTTAAAGACGGTAGCAATTCAAAATAACTCGGAGAAAAAGCTTTAGAAAGAAATATTCACAATTAATATGGATAAGAAATTCAGTTAACAACTACAAGAATTGGTACTGCAAATAATAACATTGTACAAACCTAATTAAAATTAGTTTCCAATACAATATGGCTAACTAACAACAACCTAACACAATTAAAGCTACCTCGTATACAAAGAGAAGAATCATAGACTAGCAATTTTGATTTAACCTCCATTAAGCAAAAGCACACGAGAAAGAAAACATTATGAATCCAGATAGCAGGTCTTTTAGACAGCAATTCCCCTTCTTAAATGTATATTTTCATCATTTGAAAACATAATCAGCATTCTTGCTCTTTTTTTTTCACTAGTCCAAAAATATTCTCGCTAAATTCCAAGTCATTTTCATCATATCAGCACTACTACTACCCCTTGACAATTTAACCATATAATCTGTTTTTCATAGAGCAAAGCCCTAATTCACTGCGAGTTGACTATCTAACGGCTAAGGCCAACGGCCTCAATCCACAAAAAATAAAAAATAAAACGCATTTCTCCTCCATTAATTAAGAAATACCAGCATTAACAAAATCAAGAAAACAAAAATTTTTAGTGATAATTTTTAGCTTCTTGGGTGCAATTCCAGTGGCAGTAAAAGAGAGGCATAGTACACTACAGTACTCTTTCCGAAAGAAAGATTTAACTAGATAAGAAAAACAAATAAATAAAAAAGTATAAACTAGCAAACAGAGAGTCATCAGATTGCAATAATACGCAGTGCCATTAATTCAACGCGGTTAGTGACGAAAACATGTCAAGCTCAGGACACCGTAGAAGAAGAAAATCAAGCAACCTAGACGATAAAACTATACGTGAACTTATATTCAGAAAGTAAAACAAATTATGACAATAACTAAAAACTTACAAATAAAGAAGCGCGAAGAAACATAAAAAGCATATAACTAAGCACTTCCTCAAAGAATAAGCTTCAGAAGCCATTGACCTAATCAATTCCTAAAAAACATTGGAAAACTATATATCAGAACAGAAAAAAAGGTAGAGAATCAAGAACAAAGAGTAAAGCCTTAACACAGCTATCAACATGCAGCGAGAGATATCGCCATGAAAGTTCTCAAAACAAAGCAACTCGACGGACATAAAAAAGGATTCGTCATGAAAGTGAAGACGAAGCCAACGAATTAAGCAGTGGAAAGGAGGGCGTATGGAGACGGATCTGGTCTGGCTCTGGTCTTTTCTTTTCCCTCCTCTTGGAACCGAAAGGTGCTGTACGCCTGGATTATCAAAAGCGTCGTAATGTGGAGAGAGAAGAAAATATCTTCGCCAACTTACACGAATGACGAATCCTTGTTGATATACACAAGGAAACAGATGAACCCATAAATAGAAAAAAAAAAGAACCCACAACAGGCTTTTTATATTCTCTGCAAACATAATTAGGTGAACTACGTGTACATGGACAGCTGTCTTTTTTTTTCTTTTTTTTTTTTCTTGGCCAGTTCTGTCTCTCTTAGTCTCTTTTAGTTGCCCGAGTTATATCTAAAAATCTGGCTTTGACAGGAGATTCATGACTGTAGAGATGTCCATGCCCATGCCCATGCCCTGGCCGGGCCTTGATTTTTAAGAAAAATAAGCTTGAATTTGAGCTTGGCCCGGCTCAGTTTATAAGAAAAACTTATATTATTGTTTAAAAAGCAATAAAATATGTAATTTTTATAATTAAATTTAAATAAGAATATATAAAATTTATTTTATTTAAATTTGGATTTTGAGTAGATAAAAAAAATTTATATAAGCCCCACCCAGACCATCCAAAATAATAAAATAGTCATCATTATAAGTTTTTATTATATCTGTTTTTTATATTCTTTTCAACCTTTAAATAGAAGAATAATATATTTCAACGCACTTGAATTTATATCCTCTTACACTAACAATAATGTCGATACCAACCTAACTAAAACTCAATTGACTTTTTTATAACATTTTAATAGAATTTATTCATGATGAAATTTAAATCAAACTTAGAAATTCTAAATTAATATTACAAAATCTTAAAAAGATTGAATAGTCCACTTAAATTTATTTCCAATAATTTTTTTTAAATAATCATAAAATGTATGAGTATAAGAAATATTATTTCAAATAGTGAATATGATGATTTTGAACCTTCACCTAATCATACACACTTTTTATCTTATGTTTGATTTTATTTTTTTATCGTTTACTATTCTTCCTATTCTATTTAGATTGTCACAGTTAAGTTTTTTATTGATTTTTTGAACTTTGGTTTTTATTATTTTTAACAATTTAAGCAATTAAATTTTATTTAAAAACCTTTTTAAAAACTACTATAAATTTTATAATTTTATCAATATTAAAAATCAACAAGAGAATAGATTAGTAAAAGTGTAAGACAATTCACCCCTATAGAGCAGAAAGTTGTCATGGATAGAGAGATGGCATAAGAGTAGAAATAGAAAGAAAGAGAAAGGTAAAAGAGATTTTTTGAAGTTTAGTGAGAGAGAAGATTATCTATTTGATATACCATTTTTATTGGGGTAAGAGGAGTTTTACATGAGAGATAAGGATTGTCACGCGTTAACATTTTATTGGTGATTGTTCCACTTATGTCATTGAAAATGTAATATTATAAATTGGTGATGTGATAACATAAATTAATTTGATGAGTAATGGTTGTCTTGTCATATTTGAAGTATTTTAAATGTTGAGTGTCAACTGGTTTCGTTTTTGCAAAGGTGACTAATGGTGAACTTGTACTTGATGGGACGATGTTGAAGGGTGATATGCGAAGGTGGTACAACAAGTGTTGAAACTATATATTATCAATAATAAATAACAATTGATATTATAAATCAAAACGCCATAAAAAATGATCATCTGCCTTTCTTTTTTTAAAATTATTTTATATATTTCACTATATCCTTATAAGATAATTGTCAACCTTCTAATCTTATTTGTCAAATCTAAAAATTACATGACAATATACCAAATATTTTTTCTTTTTATAATTATAATCACATTAAAAATATTGGGATAAAGCAATATTTACTTTTTGAATTTCATATATATATTTTTAATTTAGTCAAATTTTTTCTTCACAACAACCCTGAAATTTATTAACTTTTTTAATTTTAGTTCATGTGAAGATAAATTCTTATATTATGCTATATTATCACCTAAAAGTATTTTTTTTTTAAATTGTCAAAATTAACAACTATACGTTATTTTATCCAATATTCTTGTACAATTTTTTTTTTCTTTTAGTCGGAAAGCAGCCGCTGCAGTTGAACTTTAAATTACTCTACAAATTTCAATCGAATAGATACTTTAGGTAAAAGTGCTAATTGCATCATTTGATCTAACGGCATAATTTGGTATTTTTGTTCGATAAAGACATTATTATTATTATTATTATTATTCATAAAGATCACTTTTTAAGTATGACATGTCTATTTTAATTATGAATGAGAAAATAATCAATCAAATAAATCGGTTGGAATCAAAATATTTGAACAATTTATATAGTTATGAAAATTAAATTAAATTCTATTTTTAATATAATTTTAATTTTAATTTTTTATAATATAAAAATAAATATTTTTATATTTAAAATAATAAAAATAAATTTAAAAGTTATCAAAATTTTATTATTTTTAAAATCATTTATGAAAAAGATCTTAAAATTTTATCAAATAATATTTATAACCTACAAAATAAAGCTTATTTTATTAAAATAAATCTAAAAAAAAACTAAATTATGAACGATTTAAAAAATCTAAAAGATAAGTTATTTAATTATTTATAAATACTACAGGCATTAAATCCAAAAAGTATTTGAAAGAAGGAAAGGGGACAGGGAAGCAAATTACTAATTATAGAATTTATGTGAGACACATAATTCTCAAAACAAGCAATTGAAAATCTCGATTAAATTCCATTTGCACAATGTCCAACGTTATCAACCCATCACAATCGTAAAATAAATATTATTATATTTGTAAATAAGAATTCAAAAGCTTTCATCTTGATTTCATTTTATTATACAAATTGTAAAATGCATAAAAGTATATATTTTTAATTTAAATAATGTTTAAATAAAAAATCATAAAATTTAATAAAAAAAACCACGACAATTATATATGCTTTATTATATAATTCTATATTATTTGTAAAATCCAAATTGCCAAACAATGTTTTGTTGGAATTCACAAAAGTTGGTTTCTATAGTATTCCTAGTAGACGTAGTAGTCAGCTCTCGAAGTGTCTTTTGAGATAACGAAATATAATGTGGAAAAAAAAAACAAACATGTGGGCCAAGTATTGAATTTTTAATTTTAATTTTAATGATTAAATTTAATAACTTTAAATTTAAAATGTTAATGTTGTTGCCCACTTTTGTCTTAACTAGTATGATTGTTCATCCATATGTCGCATTGGGTTTATTGATAAAGAATATCAATAAGGAATGAGATACGAAGGAGGATATAATGGTGTTGAGGAAGGCTAATTCAATTTAATTAAACGAAGAGCCGGAGGAAGTAAGTAAGGAGGTTGAGTACACAAAGGAGAAGGGCTAAGGACAGTACAGTGGCTAGAATGCTTAAGGGTCAATCCTTTCTTCATCGAGTCGGGGTATATATAGTGGAAGTTTCGTGCTCGAAGATGACATCATTGCAGAGCGCATAGGAAGGATGTATATGATGAGACTCATTCTTCCATTCCTTTTGGTTGACAGTATGTGGTTGTTGCACTTAGGTGGCATTTAGTGGCCTAAAGGTCATGTTCTGTAACGCCCCCACGCCCGAAACCGTCGCCGGAGTCGAGCTTGAGCAGTTACCGAACATAATTTATCAAATTAAGAACTTCAAATCTTTTGTTTCTACATTCACAGCTTTCTAGCTACTCGCGTCACAGTTACAAGAAAAATCATATCTCGAGTTATGAAACTCGAAATCAAGATCCGTAAATTTTCCCTAAATCTAGACTCATATATCTATTTACTAATTTTTTCTAGAATTTTTTGTTGGGCCAATTAGTACATTTTATTAGTTAAAGTCTCCCCTGTTTCAGGGTTCGACTGCTCTGACATCTGTGTATTACGAATCAGATATCTCTCTATACAGAATTTCAATGACTATGAGGTTTGTTTCTCTTAAAACTAGACTCGATAAGGAATCTGTAAATATAAAGAATGACTTCTAATTATTTTTTTACAATTTATTATGAATTTTTAAAGTCAGAATAGAGGATCCAGAAATCACTCTGGCCCTGTTTCACAAGGTTTCAAATATCTCATAAAGTATAATTTATATGCCTATTTTTTTTTATCCATATGAAAATATACTCATTAAGCTTCAATTTCATAACTTGCACATCATTTAATTCCATTTATACTATTTTTAGTGATTTTTAAAATTCATGTCATTGCTGCAGCAATATTCTGTTTTAAGGCAAATTTCATCTTTTCATAAGTTGTTATGAACTAGATAACCTATTAAACTTCCATGATATCAAACATGATCTAAATTTAACCATCACCATGACTTATCAATATCAAACATTTTCTCAACCAATCATGGCCAATCATAAAATTATTTACACAAAATAAATATATTGCTATACATGCCATACTTAAGTTTTACAAGCCATTTACCCAGATGAAAGTCTTTTGGATAGTGTGATCGAACCTTCGACCCGTCCCGATTCCCGAGCTGGCTTGTTCAAAACTGCAGTAAATAAAGAGGAGGGAGTAAGCATAAATGCTTAGTAAGTTCATATGTAAATAACAAGTAACATAACAATACAAATATACCAAACAACTTTAGCATGGTATCACCAAAACATATATCATATTTCTAAACATCATTCATCATCTTACTACCTTATCGTTGTTGTATCTATTATCAACCCGAGGGTTAAGAACATACTTGTCCAAAGTGTCCATTTCACAACACTTACCAAAACGTCGCTTGCATCTTAAGTGTTCTTTCATTTGAGTAGAATTTTACCCATTGAACACATGGAATACAACTCGGATACACGGATAATTTGCACATAAGTGCCTCATATGTAATCAAGAAATCATGTAACCCGCCCCTAAGTGAACTCGGACTCAACTAAACGAGTTTGGATGCTCAACCATCCTAGTGACATGTCACTTGTATCCTAATCTATTCCTAAGGTTCAAACGGGCTTTTTTCCTCGATCTCACATTGCCGTCTTCCATGGAATATCGGAACCGATACTCGGTAGCAATTCATATTTATCAACCATCTGATTCAGAAGAGAAGAACTTGCATCAGTATCTCAATTTCAATTCAAACATGGGTTTGATTCACACTCCATGTTCTGAGAAATATTTACCATCCGAAAAGCGGAAAAAACGGAGTCTTTGTCTAAAGAAATGCGTTGAGTAGTAAACATAATTTGCATATTACTCAACATTAACCACAAAGCATAATATTTCACGATAAAAAAATCAGCATATCATATAATTAACATCAATAACTTAAAAATAACAATTATGCTACATTATTTACACATGAACTTACCTCGTATGCGAAAATGGCTACTTTTACCATTTCGTCCACAACTTGGTATTTTTCCATTTTAGCCCGAATTTCAGTTTTCCTTGCTCTATCATTTAAAATATAGTCTAATTAGGACTCACATTATTCAAATTGACCCAAAATCATATTTTGGCAAAATTACAGTTTTGCCCCTAAACTTTTGCATATTTACACTTTTTCCCTAAAGCTCGTAAATTAAACTTCAACCTATTTTCTTATGTTTTATGACATGCTGATCATTTTTCCCTTCTATGGCAACATCAAATTCTCACTTTAACATGTACTTATGGCTATTAGGTATTTTTACCGATTAAGCCCTTTTGCTAGTTTTCGCTTAAAATCGAGTAGCACAAGTTGTCTAACATAATTTTAAACCTCATGTTCTATCATAAAACACCAAAATACACAAATTTCACCTATGGGTATTTTTCCAAATATAAACCCTAGGTTAAATTATTGCTAGCATAAGCTTAATCGAGCTACCGGGACTCTAAAAACGTAAAAATCATTAAAAATGAGTCTAGAACGGACTTACAATCGAGCTTAGAAGCTTGAAAAACCCTAGACATGGTTTCTCCTTGCTATATTCGGCCATGGGGTTGAAGATGAGCAAAATTGGCTTTTAATTTTGTATTTTAATTCATTTTACCCCTAAATGACCAAAATGCCCTTACTACTAAACTTTCCAAAAATTCCATCCATGTCCAATTTTTGTCCATAGACTTATAAATTGGTAAAATTGCTATTTAAGACCTCCTAATTAATATTTCAAAACAATTTCATACTAGAAACTTCTAGAATGCAAGTTTTACAAATTATTCGATTTAGTCCCTAATTTCAATTTAAGCACTTTATGCATAAAATTTCTTCACGAAATTTCACACAATCATGCGATCATATCATAGACCTTAAAATAATCATAAAATAATTATTTCTATCTCGGATTTTGTGGTCATGAAACCGCTATTCCGACTAGGCCCAAAATCAGGATATTACATGTTCTCTACTGACGAGCGGGTGCCTTGAGGAATGGGTGACTTGTTCATGGAAGGGGATAAACAAGACCATTTCGAAGAGAGTGTATGGTTCATTTGTAGGCATGAGCAATTAGGATCCTTCTGGAGAAACCGAGATGTCAGGTAGAAGTAAACCTTTTGAGACATTGGTGATTTGGTGACCTCCCAGACGATAGAGAGAGAAGGGTCGTTCACGGGTGTCTTTTCGATCACTTCTCATGTTGCCACATGTCCTAAGGTTGAGGGGTATAACCATGGTAGTCAATTTCATTCTAATACCACCAATTTCTGCCAGAATGCTCTAGTAATAAACTGAGACAACAAACTTTAGCTTCGTTCTAATGCAAATTCAGTCAATACTGGCTGTGCCAATGCATACTTATCATAATATGGTGTATTGGTCAGTACAAAAATATATTTTTTAAATTTTAATTTATTTTTTAATTATTCTTTTACCAAAAATATATTTTAAAATTAATTTTTTATTATTTATTTTAGATTTGTTGAATTATGAATTGTTACAAGGTTTAAATTGTAAATGGATTGTTATTTGAAATGTAAGAAGTGTGCATATGGCTATAGGGATTGTAATGAATTGTAAATGGTAAAAAATGCCATTGTGAATGCATTAAAAGATATGATACGATTGGCATGCCAATATGGTTATTTGCGCGCTGTATAAGATATATGTGATAGTACGGAGATATTATTAATTATATAGGAATCCAACATTTGTTGCGGATTATCGAGTTATACTAGTGCGGTGGAGGGAGGTATTAATATTAATTATATGATGCCTATGGGCTTTGCACTTCGGTGCCCTAGTGCGTTGTAGTTTGAGATCTTACGAACAAATATGGTATGGTGTAGTTATACGTATATTCGAATCTATTTATTATAGTTTACCGGGCTACTTGATTAATAGAAAAGAGAAATGATAGTGAAATGATACGAGTCTCATGCTCAAATGGTTATATGATGAATAAACGATACAAATGGTATTTTATTGTGGAATTTATGTGTATGGTAATATATTGAATAGTATATTACATGTTACAATGCCATATCACTCTATATTATGTTGAACTCGCTCTAATACTGTAAAATGTTATGTCAGACTAAATTGTATCAAGTTATTAGAGTGATATGTTTACAAAATGAGCAAAGTTGAATAGCATGACATAAAATGGCATGGTTGTGCTTGTATATGAATTGAGTACTAACTTACTGGTGATTTCGTGAAGTTGTATATGCGTGCAAAAGGATGCCAAAATGTCATGTTTTGTACAATTGTGTTTCAATTAATTAAACTAGCTGAAATGTCAAGGTATGTTAAGTTATTTTTATATGGAATGACTAAGCATTTGATTTGCAGAACTTGTCAGTCGAATTAACTCGAAGACCACACTATCCAACCTTAGATTCAGTAGTATTTGAACGTTTTATGGCTAGTTATGTGGCGTTTACATAGGGTTAATAAATGTGTTTGTTTTGGATATGGTTTTAATTTGAAGTTTGATGAATTCTGGATTTTGGTTGATAGTGGTTATATAAACACGTGAATATGATAGTAGATATATTTGATGCATGGTGTGGGGATCAACTCAATTAAGCAACGAACAAGTAAAAAATAGCGGAAGAAATTAAGAAATTGAACACACAAATTTAACATGGAAAAACCCCTCTAAAGAGGATAAAAAATCATGGGTAAAAGATAATTTTACTATAATGGCAAAAGAATGAATAGTACAAAAGATGAAGATAAAAACTAAACTCTGAAGCCCAAAAACAAAGAACCCTCAAAACGTAAACATAAAATTATCTGAAAGTGTTATGAGTTCTAATCTTTTAATGGTTGTATTTTCTAAGGTTGTAAAACAATCTATTTATAGGCTAAATTCGTAGGTCAAATAATAATAAAATAATCTAAACTAATCAGAGTTCAACTGAAATAAACAAACAGAGTTTAACTGGGAGATTATCTCTCAAATTTGACTAAAATATGAAGTATACTCAACAAATCTCCTCCTTGACTCATATTTCTACAACGTCATCTTTGCCAAAACTTGCCACAGGATTATTTTGAACTATGCAGGGAATTAACTGAGTCGAATCTGTGTTTAGAAGCTAGAAGACTTCTAACCTTTGACTTGTGCACTGCCAAATCAAAATTAACCCGACACTAATTTTCACGAACATGGTGCCCTAACTTTTCAAAACCTACATCTAAAAGAGAACTTCTCTTTGAAGAAATAGTCATACATTTTCCCTTTTATGACCAAGTTACCTTCACTCCAAATGAATTGACTTTGATTCCGTAACGGACGAGGGACGTCCGGTTTTACCGGTTACTGTAGAACCTTTCAGAATATAAAGATTGACGATCATTTTACCTTTTAACAAAACAAGAGCCCAACGAGACACCTTAATGCCACTAGATTTGATGTTGATTCTGCAACATTTAGAATCTAAAATACTTAAGGAGATGGGATTCTTTCGTAAATCAAGTACATATCTGACATCTGATAGTATCCTAATCATCTCATTATGCATCCTAATTTTAACAGTACCAATACTGATTACCTTACTGTATAAATTGTTTCTCATGCCCACAACTCTACCTTCAAATGAACTGTATCTGGAAAACCATTTTCTGTTAGGACACATGTGGAAAGAACATCCCGAATCTAGGATCCACTCAGACGTAAGCTCAAAGTTTTTGTTCGTTGACACTAATAAGAAATCATCATCGCTTTTATCGGCCAAATTAGCACTAGCTACATCTTCCTTGTTACTCTAAGCAATCATTTTATTTCACAGTTCATAACAATCTGCTTTGACGTTGTAACGCCCTAAAAATCCCGAAATCCCGAACTTTCTTTGTTTTCGATTTTTGATAAAAATTGTGTTCTATGTTCCTAGCCATGTGATAATTATAGTAGGTTTTAATTAAAGTTTGAGTTCGAACTTAGGAATAAATGAAATTATAGTTTAGATAATAAAACAATCAGGGTTGGCAAGTAGTTGGGCTTTTAAATAAAGTTAGGGGAGAATAGTATCAAAAAGCCTTGTAGAAGAGTGGCTAAGTGACGCTACTTAGAGTGTAGGGAAGTGGCATTAATACCTAGCAAGGAGGTCCAAGGTTCAAATCCTAGCTTAGTGTTTTTAAAAGTTTAATTTTGGCCTTCTAGAAGGATAAAAGTGGCGTGAAAGTGGACTCCAAGGGAAGTGTTTTGGAGAGAAAATTAAGGAAAAGATCAAGGGGTTATCAGGGAGAAAAACGAGGAGATGAGAATGGAGAAGTGATGGAGCCAAATGGAGAATTAGGCATGGGAAAATTAGGCTATAAGGCTTATAAATAGGTGCCGAATGCTAGGGTATGAAGCTAATGCCGAATTGCCTTCACCTTGTTACCAGAAACTCTTTTCTCTAAAAGCTGAAAACCTTCTGCCCTTCTTTTCTTTTTCTTTTTCCTTGTGTCGAATTCTATTCTTCCTCTACCTTATTGTTGGCTTTTCTTTCTTTTTCCTTGGAGCTAGGGGTGTTCATTCGGTTAACCGACCGGTTAACCGACCCGAAATTACTATAACCGAATTAACCGACCTTCCAAAAATTTTAACCGTTAACCGAACCGATTTTTTTTTAAAAAAATTTAACCGAACCGAAATTTTTTCGGTTAATAAGGTCGGTTAACCGAATTAACCGAAAATTATGTATTTTTTATTTTTGGTTAAAAATTACCCGAATTACCCGAATTACCCGAATTACCCGAATTACCCGAATTAACCGAATTAACCGAATTAACCGAATTACCGAAAAATACCCGAATTTTTTTTATTTTTTATTTTTAAAATTTAAAAAATTTATAAATTATTAAAGTAAATTGGGTTTTAGACTTTAGTAAATTGGGTTGTCTTTTAGTTTTAGTTTTATTGGATTGGGTAATTGGGTAAACTTTAGTTTTAGTTTTATTGGGTTGGGTAATTGAGTTTGGGTTGGGTTGGATAATTTTATTTATTAATTTTTTCGGTTAACCGAAAATTTTCGGTTAACCGACCGGTTTCGAACCGAATTAACCGTTAACCGAAAAATCATAAAAAAATTAACCGACCCCCGACCGAAAAAATTCGGTTAACCGACCGATTAACCGAATTTGGTCGGTTAACCGAATTTTTTCGGTTTTACCCGAATTATGCACACCCCTACTTGGAGCCGAATAACCCTCTTTTGCCATACAAAATCGTAAAAGGCCGAACCTCTTTGGCCGAATACCATTGGTGCAATCACTACTCCTTCTACTTCAGTCAAATCTAGTGTAAGTATTGTTCTTCCAATCGGTTTCTTTGCTAAGTATCGAATATTGTCCCTCACTCTTCCTAAACAACTGTGGTAGGAAATTAGTATCAAATCTCGGATCTTAGTTCATTACCGAATTACTCCTTAGGTGTTGCGGTTTTGGTAAGTATTCCTCATCCATTGGCTAAGGTTGGCCGAATAGCCATAGTAAGGTAATGGAGCTTGTGTTAGATATGAGTCACCAATTATTCTAGTTTTAACAGTTACGATTGGTGCAGATCTAGGAGTTGATCGTGGTTAGTGAAGGGGCTATTATATTTATCACGCAAGGTAAAGTTAAGGTGAGATTCCGGTTTTTGGTAAAGTATTCGATAAGTATGTAAGATTAATCTTTGAGTGATATCGATTGTAGGTTTGGGCTAAGGAGATCGCATCACACTTGCTTACCAGGTGTGTACATACACTGCACACACACAATGAAACGGCAAAAGCTGAAATGCCGAAATATCGAAAAGCCGAAAGTTGGGCTACGGTAGTCACACGAGTGCGCGAACACTCGTAGAGAGGAAACCGATAGGTTGTCTGAGGCTCACAGGCAATTCCGTGGACTTGGGTTGAGAACTGGCCAAATAGGCCGGAATGGGAAAAATGGGCTTGATGGGCTGTCAGGCCCATAATAGGCAAAGATTGATAAATGATGCTATGTGTTAGAAAATTTGTATGTGAGCATGAGTATAATATGATTTGGGCCTAATGGGCTATATGAATGTGAATTGGGCCTAGTGGGCCATATGCATGTATGTAGGGGTATTGGGCCTAATATGTGATGTCTACATAAAACTTAATTAACTTAATTGAGACCGTGGACAAGTCATAGGGTTAAGGTGTAGGATTGGATCTAGGGGGAGCTTGGTACTTAAGTGGACTTAATGACCCACCTCTTCTTCTTTGGAATCTTACCTGGTGCATAGATTCGTTCACCTTAGCTCATGGGGTTTGTTCATGGGCCAAGGTAAGTGAAAACCGTAATTAAGGGAAAATTATCGAAATACCCCTAAGGGCGAAAATGACCAAAATACCCATAGGTGTTGAATGTAAGTTTTGTGGATATGACATGCATACATATGATGTTCTACTTAGGTTGCATATGGGGTGGGAATTATGGTACGGAGGAAGTATATGAGGATCGCATGGTTGCCTGAAAATTACGGATCCACCTACGGCTTTTAAAGCCCAATATGTAAATAAAGGTAGTTCCGCAACCAGACTACCATTAGTGTGAGGGCTGGGTGAGTCGATATTTATGTCCTCACATGGTGTGACGGGGGACGGAGCTGGTGTGTAGCGGATGGATAATTTGGATAGGATTGCATTACATATTTGGTGATTTCTCTTTGAATGCTTGTTTTTCATCAAGGGTTGTACACACTGAGTTTGCGAAAACCCACCCCCTCTTTTATTTTAATTTCAGGTGATGCTCAGTAGAAGGTTCGATGTTTGGAGGGACTCTGGGTGGCCGGCTAGCAAGATAATTTGGACTTGGTTTATTTTTAAGTATTTAAGTTGTTATTTCTTTTGGAGTGTGTTCAGATCAGATTGTAATAAGGTTTTCATTATGTGTTTATAACTTGAATTATTATTATTTTCATTGCAATTACGAGAAGTTGAACATGGATTTCTTAATTATAGTATGTTTTCTACGTTTCCGCAACTAAGTTTTTTTAAAAAAAACAAATGCTTTAAACAAGGCTTTCGTAACTGAAAGGTTTTTTTTAGTTAACTAGGGTTTCTTTTATTTTAAGAAGGGTTTTCAATGAAAACACGGTTTTCGCTAAAACACTTCAATGTGACACACCAGATTCGGCCATAGCGTATGGGCTGGGTTTGGGGTATTACAGACGTGACCTAACTTCTTACAATAGCAACACCTTTTATCTCGCTTTTTTGATGCTACTAAACCAGAAACTTGTCTATCTACCATGCTATCCAAATCAAACTCATTGTCGAGCTTGTCTTTACCCAACAACAATTTTATGGGCAACAACACGGTTATTGTTCGGGTTCATTCTATAATTTCTTAATTCCTCCGCCAAAATGTCAACCCTTCTTGTTGTTTAGTTTTTATCTTTTCCATAGTTCAAGTAATACTGACAATTTTTCTCTGCACAAGACATTTACACATCACCGTATTTATTACAATATAAACCTTAAACCTTAAATCATCTAACCATTTCATTTTAAGCTTAATTGTCAAGTTCAACTGCCAAAATTGATATTAAGCCTTTATTTATTTATTTTGTGTAATTGTGCTCCAAAGCACTTAGTTGACAATTATATAGTACAATAAAAGTAAACAAGTAGATCATCTCATCTCTAGTATCCTTGTTTGCCTGGACATGCATTTTCATTTCTATTGTTCACTACCTGACATACAACACTCATTTGAAAGTTCTTCAAACTTCTTTTGTATTTCATGAACAGTTCCCAAATTGAAACATCATCTGGTGCCGACCATGATTTTTCTTTGGACATAAAGTTTGTATTCGGCTAAGGAATAAATCCTAAGAATGAACCTTAAGGAAAGTTATTTTGGAAGAACGATCTTACATGTAACATTGGAAATTGTGTAGACACCTTAAGGTTTTAGCTATACTAATTTCATATTCCTTGCTAATTCTATGGTGTGCAACTCTTGAATGATTTTATCAGAGGAGCGCATTCATTACTTAACTGGACAACCATCAACCATTATTCCCTTGGCTGTTGGACAAGTTGCTAACTCACAATGTTCACCTTCCGTGCCCCACCATGTCACACTTCTATTTTCCATTCCCACTGAAAAGTACAATAGTATTGCCATGAAAGCTACCCCAGCATCCAGAGCTGCCGAGAGAATGTAATTGTACCTTTGCCACCACTTCTTCCGGTAACGGAATACGAAGAAGTTGAAAATGGTTCCAACTAAAATCCAGGCATTGTAGTTTAATGGTGTTGCTGGTGGCATCATTCCTGTTGCTCCTAGAAGAACTGGAAGGTTAATTAGGGGAATCCAAGATTGCTTGGGAAATGTCTTGTGCAAGAGCCAAACAATGACGGGTCCTAATGCTCCTCCTAAAAAGAACCAATTCATCGCCGGATAGTTTCCTAGAGATCCAAAGATCCGCTTCGGGCCAACCAAACCCCATATAACTGATGCATCAAAGAAGACTCGATCACCAGGACATGTCCAGGGACTATCGGCGGGGAGGAGATCGTCCTGGCATATGTTCTCGATAGAGTTCAGCAACCACCATGCCACTGCTATGTTGATGGTTCCAGCAAGAATTGTTCCTATGAACTAGATAAGCAGATGGAAATGCAACAAAAATAAACTGTATCAGCTGTTGTGCACTTAGAGAGATGGCAGGGAAACCATAAAATCCTTAGATAAGTTAATATTAATTTCAAATGAAAACCATATTATCTATCTGATTAGGAAGTTTTCATTCTGTTATCATTTGTTTTCCTGCTTTGAATCCTGTTTCCTTCTTGGAAGTCCTTTGAATTCTTAGTGATAGTTCTTCTCTATAAATATTTGTAAACAACTACTACTGGCCTTTTTTCTTCTTTCATTGAGATATATGTTGATGCATCTTAGTCCATAGGTAGAAGAAAAGTACCTGAACTAAGAACATGGATCTTGGAGGTATCTTCATATAGTGTCCTAGTTTGAAATCATTGAGGAAGGAGACTGCTTGAGCCATGCTCATATAACCATAGGTTTTGAAGCAGACATTCGCTATAGGCCTTCCAGGATATATGAGACCCATGACATACTCTGTGATAATGTTCAAACCAGGTGTCTGTACATGATGAGTGAAAGCAGTATTAGGAAAATAGCAGATTTCCCAAGATTGATAATATTATTAAATTTTCGTGATCTCGTCCTGGGGGTGGACGGCATTTTAATTTTATTTTCTAAATGAATTGATTTACCTGGTTTGTTGTAGCAGTTATGATACTAATTGGAAGAGTGAAGATAAAGGCCATTGCACCAGCAAAGAGGAGTCCCCACCATGGCATCTGCACCTGGTCATTCAAGAAGATGCAGAGCACCAGTGATACTACAAAAGTTGCAGCAAGCAAAGCGTAAAACCACCAGGAAGGTATGTCCTTGTATTTTCTCATCAACCTTGTATGAATATCCTCCTTTCCCGTGTGCGAAGCACGATACCGGTCATATATCTCTCTGTTGATAACAATTTGACAATAGTGATTTTTCTGAAAATCTAAATTTCTTAATTTAAGAACATGAATTACTTTTATGGTTAGTTTGTCTTTTCAATAAGTTGACATGGAAAAAATCTCTGCTTCTGCCTTCTGCTACTGCAAATAAAGTTTTCCATAATTGGAAGAAATAACTTATTTCTAGCGTGGGAGTAAAGGAGGGGAGTGAATGTTGAGAGTGATGGATATATATTTTTGGAAATATTGGTTTATGATTAAGTTCAGTTATGCAAATTAAAAAATGAAGTCTCATGTAAGGAAGCGTATAAGAATGAGGAGTATAAGTTTACCTTCCATAGAAGAGGGCCACATGAGTCATTGTCGATGCAATAGTGGCAAAACCGAAACCATAAGTGAGAGCGAAGAACATGCTTAGATTAATTCGACCCTGCTCTTCATACTTAGCTAAATCAATCTCAAACTTGTCATTAACGATAGCTGTTATGTTGTACTTTTGTCCTTGGGCTGTAAACAAGTGAGAAGAGAATATGGGAAATCTACTAGCATTGTACAAATCTAGGCCCCAGTAAGCTACAGGGATTGCTATGTAAATTATCAATACATAGCCCACAAAAACATTAGCAATGGCAAAGAAAGGACTGATGAGTGGACTGAACAAGAAAGATGCCACAGCAGACCAATCAAGCGTGAAGGCTCCTAGTCCAAGTCCCTTCAGACCTGAACCGATTTGCTGTGCGGTAACTGACTTGGAGAAAATCCAGCAGATCCATGAGATGCTGGTAAGGGTTGTGAAGAGGTAACCCGGGACCAGGTACCATACGAAGCTGCAAATTAGTATAATGAGGAAGAACTTTGCCCTTGTCATCCGTCGATCATTTTTATCATCTTTCTCATGCAAAGCCCTGCAAATCCAGATCAAAGAATTCACAATTCAAGGTACTACTATTTTGCTTAGCCATATCCTGAATGCCTGCATATTAGCATATACAAGTTTAACATGTGATTTAATGAGCATATATACTTTCATTTTTTAGCATCATAGGGTTTAAACATCATGAAGTGGAATGACTGTAGGATTTCCATGGTCCAACAGACATGCATGACAGAATGAAACTGTTTCATGTCATTTATTAGTGATTTTTACTAAATATCCATCACTAATTTTAGGTGCTAAGTTTCTTTCACATGCCGGCCCTCCCACCAAAGCTTTGATTAAACATTTACCAACCGTGGTTTGGGTGTTGCCTTTTTTTCCCCTCTCAACCAACACATTAATTTCATCAACAGCTCTTAATGGTCTTGGGTGGACCTCTGAAAATGATATTAAGCTACAAATCAAACGTGCTAAATTTCATTTTTTTGACCTGTTTGTAAACATATATATATGTATGTATGTAAACATGCTTTTTCAGTTTCTCCACTCGGCTTCCTCCCATGCAGTTTTGTCAAACAAAACGGAATGGTTTTGCCGGCCCATTTGTAGTTTTGTTCGTTGACTCCAGCTGGTAGGCTTGTTTGAGTTGACTAGAGTCGCCAAGACTTGTTAAATTATTCAATTTACTCTAAAGTGAAAATTTAAGGGTTAAAAAATTAAGTTATAAAATCTGTTTAGTATACTACTTAAAATTAAGAATAAAATATAATTAAGATGTTTAATTAATATATTTTTAAAAAAAATTAAAGTTAAAGTATTTAAAGGATAATGAAATAAAATAAAGATAATTGAAATCTTTTACATTTAAATCATTACATGACCTTAGATAAGATCTTTTTTCAAGATTACGATTTGGTAAATAAAAATTATTTAAATTGAAAAATAATATTTTTAACAATGAATACTAAAGTGTACTCGCTTTTGCTTTGGCTTTGAGCAAATGGGGATGAAAATCATGGTCCACCTCACGCGAAGGAGGCGCCGCAAGAGAGGGACATGGATGGCATGTGATACGATCCAATGACCATCTCCAGCGGTGCTACCATTGACTTACAACAATGACATACGCAGATATCAAAAATCAGGCAAATCAAGCAATGTATTGATAGTGTCCTACATTCCTCATTTTCTCAGTTTTCTTTCTTCCTTCGTGCTTAGCCATTATAAAGTTGATTTTGCACGCCATATGAGCCAAAAAACGAATAGATAAAACTAAAAGACAAAGGGCATGCAAGTGGGAAAGCTCAGTAATGATTTAATATTCGAAAATGCCTTGAATATTGAACCCTCTATCCCTGTAATCCTCTTGATGCCTACGGATTACATAGTGTCTTCTTTGTTGCTTCTTACATTTTCTAGTCCATGATTGAAGCTCTGATCTATTTTAGAGTAGACTTCACTGGGTGAAAAATAATATATGTTTTAAAAGATTAATGAATTAAAACTTTAAAAAAATATTTTTTTATTGAATATTTGTTTTAAATAAATAATATATTTTTAATAAATAATAATTATTAATATAATGATATTTTTTTTGTACTATTTTTTTATGAAATGTTTAAATAAAACAACTATAAATGAGATATCTAAATATTAAACTCGAGTCTCAGCAAATTTATTTATAAATATCTTACCACTATTTATATAAATATAATTTTAATATTTATTTTTTTACTCACATAATGAGTGTGACAAAATCTAGTAATGCGATACCAAATTTACTGTTAATAGCGTATAGATAAGTTACACCAATGCCGGAAATTAGGAACTTACCGGAAAAGAGAGACCTGCACCAAAGTGCTAGGCCACCACATGTGAGCTGGCTCCACCACATACTTCCTCAGGAGCCCAGCCCAGCCATATCCTAGTACCTGCACCACTCACCATCATGATAACCCATAGATTAGCAATAGCACTTTCTTTGGACTATCTTTAGTTTTAATTAGTGACATAAATGATAAATCCAGCTAATTAATAATTAACAAAGCAAACCCATGATTAATTGACTAGGACAATCTAACTACCAACTAATAAAGCTTATTAATTACCAATTGGAATCAACTTTTTCCTCCCAAGGACTTGGGAATTTGCTTTTCTTGCATTTGAAACCAGTAAAATTAAAGAAGGAATCAAATTTAATAACTATTCCTTTTTTACGAACAAGCAAAGCTTAGTTTAGCTATGTCATTTTAGTACCTGAGTGGTGATAATGAGAAGCCAACCGGCTAAGAACGATATGTTCCGACCATAAAACGCTTTGATAATGTTAACTATACCAACCGCATAAGCCGACCCGTTACCGAAAGCACTTCCGGCATTGGCAAAGATGCAAATGAGAACATGCTCTTTCATGTTGAATGGACCAGGATTCAAAGAAAATCTTTTCGACCCGAAACCCGGGATACCGAACTGGGTTTTGGGTAAGACAGAAGCCATGAAATGGCCAATGGGAAGTGTGGAAACTTGGACTGTGATTTGGGTTATAATGAGAGGCTCTGTTCTGTAAGAGAAGAATTGGTTGAGAAAAGAGAGAAGGGCGCATGAGAACAAGCCTAAGAACCACATTCGAAAGGTCCAAACGGGCAAAGTGGGGTCATCGGTGTTGGTTACAGTTAGCCGGACTTGTTCGATAGGGGAGATCTCGTCGTCTTCGACGTCGTGGTTTCCACCGCTGGTGGCATCATGTTTCTCAGGGTCTGAAGATTTGGTGATGGGATGAGGGGCTTGTATTTCCATTGAACCCAGGGTTAGAGCTTGGAAATGAAAGTCGAAAGAGATTGGGTAAAGCTTAAAATAGACGGTTGTATTTATTAATTCAAGATGTGAATTTGTAAGAGTAAATTATTGTGTGTGTGGGACTTTGGAGCCTCGACCGGCATAAAAACAAACTCTCTTGTTCCATGCCAATGAGTTTTTTCTGACTAAGAAAATGAGTTTTTCTACTCAAATTTTCACATAATTAAAAAAATGAGATAAATATTTATCGCATCTTATAATTTAATCAACTGGCACTTTTAACCAAGGTTAAGTTTCCTTTTCTTGTCATATTTGTGTGTTTTATTTTATTTTATTTTTTCACTTAATCTGATTTTTTGTTCACTATGAATTATATTAATTGATATTGTACTTAATTTAACATACATTTATAAGTAACATATACTTATAATTACACTTTCTTTCTACTAATAAAACTTTCAAAAACATATTCTCTCTTCTACTTTTTTTTCTTCTTATTTTCTAAAAGGACTTCATTAGAGAAATTATCTTTCTTGACCAACTTTTTACTCAAATATAAAATTAATAATTTTTAATTTTAAGATTAAATATAAATATTTTATCATTTGATTTATAATTGAATAGATAAAATCATTAAACATATAATTAAAGTTTGTATAACTCGAATTCTTGTTAAAGAAATAATACAGTGATAAAATTAATAGATCTGTATAAGGCTTAAGATATGGACTATGTTGTACAAGTAAAATCCGTATAGTAATGCACTTCTTCTATTTGACATTAATTAGAATAAAATTTTTTAACCTTTAAATAAATATAGTCGAAACTCTTCTTGTATCATTTGATTTCAATATTAATGAATTTTCTTCTCCTCTATCCATAAATTTTTTTGATTCTTATAAAATCTCTGTATTTTATTTTTTGTTATTATTTTGTGATCATTCTATAATACTATTATAAATGTTGAATATTATCCAACAAAGTTAAGTTAGGGAAGATGACTAGGACTCATTATCTGATTTTCTATGAAGGAAAAAAAGAAGGTTATGCAAAATTAAAGGCCAATTCATATGATAATGTCGGCTGACATCAGAGTTGAAGTTGTGATGTTACAAGTGGAACAGGCTGTGATTTTTTTCACTATTTCTTTTAATGGGATGAGAAAGACGTCATGATTAAATAAAGCATATTTTCAGTAATTAAAATATATATGATTGCTAGGATCATTCAAGGAGAGTTAAAATAGAGGAGATTATCAAAAGCTAGAAGTTTGTCAATTTATATAAAGGGATTTCCAACGAAGATATTATGCTTTCTCATCATTAGACAACAAAAAGTTGGGAATTATTATACTTTATGTATACATAGCCTTAAAGGGATTGTTTTATTTCTTAGAGATGCTGTTTGTGTAATTTAAGTTTGGGTTGAGTATTTAATTGAATCGAGTCGAATTGAGTAAAAAAATTTCGAATTAGTTAAATTGACGAAACCTATTTTAACAACTGAATTCAATTTAAATTTTTTCAAATCAAATTGAAATTGAGTCAAAAATTTTCTAATTAAGTCGAGTCGAGTTAACGAATCATATTATTTATACTCAATGTTGCATTTATATGGATCGATTATTTAACTAATAGACGAAGTACAAGTTTATTTACTTACATAAACAATATAATAGTTTTGCTTTTAACTTAATGGGTAAACATTTATCAAAACGACATAGTTTTGCCTTTTCTTATTCAGATTTTCGCATAACTTGAATTATGTAATTCATATTTGAGTTAAACAAAAAAAACTTGGTTTTTTTATTCAAGTTTATCCGAATAACTCGATTAATTCAAATAACTCAAACTATTTAATTCAAAATTTAATTTTTTTATTGAGTTTTTCGAATCAAATCGGATTTTGCTCACTATTATTTCTGGCCACCAAAAAAAATTAAATTTAAATGAAATAAAAAATTAAATAAATAGATAAATTAAAATGAATAAAATTGGTAAATATGAATTTTGTTTCAATTCAGAAAAACATATTTATTTACATATTTGTAAAATGAAGTCATATAATAAAGGATTTAGGTAAAATATTAAACCCGTTTAAAATATAAATCAGGTTCGGGTTTAAATATTTAAGGCTCAAGCTCGGTTTGTTTTTAAGTTTATAATATTTTTTATTATGTACTTTTAATATATTATGTAATTTATAACACATTAAAAAATAAAACTATACTAAATTTATAATATTATTCTAATGTAAACATTAAAATAATGTTAAAATGACTATATAAAAATTTAAATAAATAGAAAAATATATAAAATTATTAAATATTAAATTAAAATAATATAAATTATTTTTTAAATTAAAAATAATATTGGCGGAATTAAAATGGATTTAGATTAATTTTTACAAATATAGACAAGCTTGAGCAAAATATTATGCCTATATTTTAAATTGGGCCGACTTAAACAAATATAAAATATATTAATATTATACTTAGATCAAATTAGACTTTAACCGAACCCAACTTGACTCAATTCATGAACACATCTACCAACTATTACAAACCTTCAAATAAGTCACTAATTAAATACTTTAAAACAATTAAAAAGAAAATTGAATCTCCCAAAAAGAATGATCAATTTACCTGAGTGGTGATGATGAGCAGCCAACCAGCCAAAAACGATATTTTACGTTGATAAAAGGCTTTGATAATAGTAACAATCCCAACCGCATAAGCAGAGCCACTCCCAAACGCACTGCCAGCATTTGCAAATATAGAAATAAGTACGTGTTCTTTCATGTTGAACGGACCAGGGTTCAATGAAAACTTTCTCGACCCTACTCCCGGAAGCTTGAACTGCCTCCTCGGCAGCACCGCCGCCATGAACTGTCCGATCGGCAGTGTGGCTACTTGGATTGTGATTTGGGTTATAGCTGTAGCGACGTAAAAAATTTCACTTTCGGTCGCTAATTAAGGCGATTATTTGAAAATTTAAAAACCGACTTTCGATTTTATTAACAAAGGGAGTCGCCACCGATCCTTTTTATAGGTGTGATCGGACACCTAATAAAATTATTTTTAAAACAAAAAGAAGGCCAAATTTAGGTCTACGTGAAAGTCCAGAGAAAAATTGGGGTTCGGGAGTTGGTTACGCGCGAGGAAAGTATTAGCACCCTCGCGACGCCCAAAATTGGTATCTCATAAACATGTGTTGTCTTGATTTTCAAAAATACGAGTTCAATATAAGATTTAATCGTGATCCGATTGAAAAGACGAGAACTCTAAATTTTGATTTTCGAGAAGGACATACCGTTTTAACACAAGTCGATTGATATTCACCCAACATGGCGATGAAATCGGCGATTTAATGTTAAATCGGTATGTTGCCTTGTTTATTAGAATAATAAAAAACATGAATAATATATTTTAAAATAGTGAATAGCGACATGATACGCAATGGGCGAGCAACAAAAATAAATAAAGGTTAGAAATACATCAAGGTATATAAATAACATGACAATTAAGAATAATGACAATGCATGCGATATATTAAACATAACAATAGTATCAAACACGAAATAAAAACTATGAATGTATATTCGTAATAATAATATTAAGAACACGTACATAAAATAATATATATACATTCACGAATAAAATAGTGTTAGAAGTATATACTAAAATAAAAACATAACTTGCAATGTTAAAATATATACATAATATATACATGGATAAAATGGACATTGAAAAATGTATATACGTGGCATACGTGAGGAATATAAACATAATAATATTAAGATAAGTGATAATAGTGAAAATCAAAGGTATAGTAATAAATATAATGATATACGAAAATAATACTATATGTAAAATGTGTATACAAGAATAAAATATATGTGCAAACATTAATGATAAATGTAGTAGGAATAAAACAAATGCAATAATAATATATATACAATATGATAAAAAAATAAACATATACATATAATAGAATTTAAAATATATATACATGGGGTAATATGGAAATATGTACATAGAGTAATATATACAAAAATATAACTAATAATATTGAAAATATATGTTCATAATATATAAAACATACATATAATATAATATTAAAACATTTACATAATATGTACACACATAATTACGATGTTAAAGGTGTATTAACATTAATAATAATACTAATATTACATGAAGATATACTTATATAAATATATATTAAAGATATATACATATATAATAAAATGCATGAATAATTCGATATTTAATATATACATAATATGTATAATAAAAATAATAATATACATAATATATACAAAATACGCATAATATATACGTATATAGCAAAACATATACTATATTAACAATGATAATAGTGATGGTATTAAAATACAAAAAAGAACAATATAACATAATAAAAATACTATACATATAAATCTTTGTACGTAAAAAAAATACTATTATAATAATATTATTAAAATACCAAAAACAAATATAATAAAGATATTGAAATAAAATAATAAAAATAAGCCGATACGTAAAAATATATACATATACATATATACTAAAACATGTATATATAATAATAACAATATAAAAATAACAAGAATATTTAATAAAGAAATGAAAATAAACGAAGAAAGGATTAAAATTAAACTAAAAACAAAGTTGTGGGGCCGATTTAAAAAGAAAATAAAGAGAAAGGGCCTATTTGAACACGCGAGAAAATAGTGGGGACCAAAAACGCAATATTCCCTGTTGTCCAAAACGCAGCGTAGCACGGAGGGACGAAATTGAAAACCATGAAGAATTCTGGGGCCAAATTAAAATATAAAAACTTAATTGTAAATGCTTGAAAAAGCGGAGGGGCCGATTGCGCAAATAGGCCCTTCCTTAAAAAACACGCGGATCCTAGTTGGAGCGGGTCGGGTCAACCCGACCCAGGGCAAAACGACGTCATTTTCTGCCCTGAGTTTTAAGGCCAAAACGATGCCGTTTTTAGAGGCTATAAATAGCCTAAAAATCAGAAAAAAAAAATCATTTGGGAGGTGGAAAAGAAAAAAAAAAGGAGAGATGGGAGAGGGGAGAGGGCTGAGCGATTTCCGGTGGGGGAAGGGGGCACCGGTCTGTCACCAGACCTTCGCCGGCGCCGGCGCCAGCCACCGTACACGGTGGCCGGAAAGGTAAAACTTTATTTTTTTATTTTTTTATTATTTGTTTTATATTTCCTTTTTTATATGTTTTAGTATATGTATGTGAAAAAATAAGCACAAAGCGAAATTAAAATAGGATGAAAAGAAATCACCTTAGAATTTTTTTAGCTTTCGATTTTTGAGATTTTTGGTTTGCATTCGATGCTATCTACTTTCTTTCTTGGTCCTAATCTGCTAGTATTGATGAAAAAATAAAGATAAATTCTTTGTATTGATCAAATCCCCTCATTTTACAAATGATAGATTTCGGCTTTTAAAGCCAAATGTTTTTTCCGTGCCTTTTGTTTATTACTTCCCCCATCATTCGCATGCTTTCTTTTGCTGTTGTGTTTGTTCTTGTTGCAGGTGGTGTCAGACGCGTGGAAGGCCGGTGATTGGCGCCTCGAGCGGTGGTGGCGCGTGGCGTACGAGGGCTGTGGAGGTATGGGACTGTTGTAGTGGGGGTATGGGGCTGCTTCATGGTTGCGGCGCAAAACAAAAGAGAGGGGACCTAGGGTTGCTGAAATGTTTTGTGTGTTGGGCTAGGTGGGCTTTAGGGTTTTTGTATTATTTGGGTCATTTAGTTTTAGGTTTGGGCCTTTCAATGTGAAAATTGGGCCTGTTTTGATTTTTGGGCTGTTTAACATTGTAAATGGACTTGAATTTTGGTTATGTGGATTTTATTTTTGCTTGGGCCAAAAATTGGCCATTACAGTTGCCCCTCTTTGCTCATTGTCGTGTAACGAGAATGGAGCAAAGACTCCAAAATGGCCAATTTTGCTTAGTCTCACTGAATCTTAACTTCTTGGTAGTTCTTTTCTTCTAATAGCCTCGTTTCATCCCACTACATCTTCAGAGGCATAGGAATTGTTGCTTTGATTCACTCCACCGCAACTTCGGAGATTTAAGGAGAAGAGATTTGTAGCATCGATCTTCTTTTCACTGTAACTTCAGGGATATAAAATCTGTATCTTCGATTAACTCCAATCTTTATTTTTTTACTCGGCATGTGATCCTAAGCTCAACTCATTTCTCGCAATATGAATTGACCTTTTTTTAAACAGACATTAAAACAGAAATAGCTCAGCACGTGAGCTAAGGCTCAACTCACCCCTCGCAATATGAGTTGGTTTTTTTTTAAACTTAATTTGAAAAGCAGATTTTGAAAATACCTCAACATGTGACCCGAGGCTCAACTCATCTCTCGCAATATGAGTTGATTTTTTTTGAAAAATAGAATTTGAAAAGCATAAATTGAAAAAAACGAAAATTGAAAATACCTCAGCGTGCGAGCCGAGGCTCAACTCACCTCTCGCAATATAAGTTGATTTTTTTTTTGAAAAGAATAACTTGAAAATACCTCAGCGTGTAAGCCAAGGCTCAACTCACCTCTCGCAATATAAGTTAATTTTTTTGAGAAGAAGAAATTGAAAAAAATATCTATTGAAAATACCTCAGCGTATGACCTGAGGCTTAACTCACCTCTCGTAATATGAGTTGATTTTTGAAACATAAATTGAAAATACCTCGCTATGCGACCCGATGCTCAATTCACCTTTAGCAATATGAATTGATTTTTGAAAACGTAAATTGAAAATACCTCGCTATGCGACCCGAGGCTCAATTCACCTTTAGCACTATGAATTGATTTTTGAAAACATATATTGAAAAACAAAAATCAAAAATACCTCAGCATGTCCTGAGGCTCAACTCACCTCTCACAGTATGAGTTGATTTTGACAAATAGTAATTGAAAATACCTCAGCATGCCCCGAGGCTCAACTCACTTCCCGCAATATGAGTTGATTTTTGACAAATAGTAATTGAAAATACCTCAGCGTGCCCCGAGGCTCAACTCACATCTCACAATATGAGTTGAATTTTGAAACAGAAATAAAAACATCGGAAAACCAAAACATGTCGTCTGGTGGAACTCATGTGTCTTTTCAGCTATCATCACATCCTCTTGCTCTACTGGAGTACCTGTATATGTCATGCATGATGTTATCATGATATGCACATGTTTGTCTTAAATGCATTTATGCCTACATGATTATGATATGAGCTTTAGGCATGTTTGTCATATATCCCTTTTTTGTCACGATTTTTGATGATCTGTGTTCATTGCTTTGACTCTTGACTTTCTCTTCAGGCTCTGTACCCGTCCTCAAGCTTCATGGATAATCTGTATTTCCTAGATATCACTCTTTTGCCCCTAGTTGAGCTTTGTCCTTGCGTTGAGGCTCTTGTACTTATCAAATTCTTACCCGGGTAATGCTTAACATTTCTTTTGTTTAGAGTATGTCATTTCACTATTTATCATGTAAACGAACCACATAATGAGATGCATGAAAATGGTCAGGTAGGGACAAAAGGATACCTATCATTTATTCATTTCAAATGTAGCAAACAAATAAAGTTAACCAATGATAGTAAAAAAAGTGTCGTAAAGAGAAAAAGGATTGCATTCAACAAACACAAGTGCTCTAGATATTCAACACATGAACTATTCCACGTTTCTTACCATGAATCTTTTCGATCATGGCTTCTTGTGTAGAAGACTTCGAGCTACTGAAAAATGCTTCAAATGCTGTAGTCTCACTATTTGACCTACCGTTCAAAACGCCTTGTTCTTTAAGCCCGGGTTTGCTTCATTAGAATGCCCTTTCGGGTTTTCATCCTAATCTTTTGTGTTTAATCAAGACGCCCTTTTCGGGTTTTCACCTTGATCACCCCTTTTTTCTTTTTTCTTTTTTTTTAGGCATAATATTTTTCACAGCATCTGAGTTCACTGGATTCGGTAACTCCTTCCCATCCATCTCAGTGAGAATTAAAGCTCCGCCCAAGAATATCTTCTTTACGACGTATGGTCCTTCCCAATTCGGTGCCCATTTTCCTCGCAAGTCTCTTTGTATTGGGAGAATCTTTCTCAGCACAAGTTCTCCTTCGTGGAATTCTCTTGGCCGTACCTTCTTATCATGAGCCGCGATCATTCTCTTCTGGTACATCTGTCAATGACAAATTGCCTTTAGACGTTTTTCTTTGATTAGGTTTAACTGGTCATATCGAGCTCGAACCCATTCTGTTTCGTCTAATTTCGACTCCATTAAGACTCGTAGAGAGGGGATCTCAACTTCGATAGGTAGCACAGCTTCCATTCCATATACCAGAGAGAAAATGAGTTGCCCCCGTAGATGTCCGTACAGATGTGCGATATGCATACAAAGCAAATAGTAGCTTCTCCTTCCAGTCTTTATATGTCTCGGTCATTTTCCCAATAATCTTCTTAATATTCTTGTTGGCCGCTTCAACAGCTCCATTCATCTTTGGACGATAGGGCGAGGAGTTATGATACTTTATTTGGAATTGCTCACACACTTCTTTCATCATCTTGTTGTTCAAATTCAAGGCGTTATCTGAAATGATTCTTTCAGGCAAGCCATATCGACAAATGATTTCCTTTTTCAAAAACCTGCAAACCGCAGTCTTTGTCACATTAGCAAACGATACAGCTTCTATCCATTTTGTGAAGTAATCAATAACCACAAAAATGAATCGGTGTCCATTAGAAGCCTTTAGGGAAATTGGCCCTATAACATCCATGCCCCACATAGAAAAAGGCCACGGAGAAGTCATGACGTGAAGGGGCAAAGGGGCTACATGAATTTTATCACCATAAATTTGACATTTGTGGCATTTTCGTACGAAATTAACGCAGTCGCTTTTCATCGTCAGCCAGTAATATCCGAGTCTCATAATCTTCCTGGCCATAATGAAACCATTGGCATTTGTCTCGTAAATTCCCTCGTGGACATCTTTAAGTATTTTTCTGGCTTCAACAGCATCTACGTATCTCGAGAGCACTTGATCTTTTCCTCTTTTGTACAGGATGTCCCCATCAAGAACGAATCCCGCTGCCATTCTTCTGATTGTTCTTTTGTCGTTCTCATTTGCTTGTTCGGGGTACTTTTGATTCTTAACGTATTCTAAGATATCATGGAACCATGGCCGTCCATCTGGCTCTTTCTCAATACTGAAACAATATGCAGAGACTTCATATATGCTCATTTGAAGAGGCATTATTTTTGTTTCTCTGTTTGCTTTGAACATTGAAGCCAAAGTGGCCAGGGCATCAGCCAATTGGTTTTCTTCTCGTGGGAAGTAATTAAAAGTTATTTCTTCGAATTCTTTAATCAGCTCTACCACTAGATCACTGTATTTAACCAATTTCGGATCCCTCACTTCCCAATCTCTACGGATTTGGTAAATCACCAACGCTGAGTCTCCATATACCTCTAAAGTTTTGACGTTTCGTTCAATAGCTGCACGAAGGCCCATGATACAGGCCTCATATTCTGCTATGTTATTGGTACAGAAGAAATTCAGCCTGGCGGTGAACGGATAATGGTTCCATTCTGGTGATACTAAGACTGCTCCAATCCCGTGACCCAATGCATTCGATGCACCATCAAAGCTCATCTTCCATGACTTCTCTTTTGGTGACTCACATTCTTTTTCTGTAATGCACATCAAGTCTTCATCTGGGAAATCAAACTCAATGGCTCGTAATCCTCCGTTGTTCGAGTTGCTAAGAAGTCAGCTATTGCGCTTCCTTTTATTGACTTTTGACTCACATAGACGATGTCGTATTCTGATAGTAAGATCTGCCACCGTGCCATTCTTTTTGAGAGTGCAGGTGATTCCATCATGTACTTTATTGGATCCACCTTTAAAATTAACCATGTCGTATGATACAACATGTATTGCCTGAGTCTCTGAGATACCCAAACCAGAGCGCAACAGTATTTTTTAATGGATGAATACTTTGCCTCATATTCAGTGAACTTTTTACTGAGGTAGTAGATTGCCTTTTTTTTCTTTCCTAACTCGTCATGTTGCCCCAGTACGCAACCCATTGAATTTTCGAACACAGTCAAATACAATATCAATGGTCTTCCCGGAGTTGGCGGTACTAGCACTAGAGGACTAGACAAATATTGCTTTATCTTATCAAAGGCCACTTGACATTCCTCATTCCATTCTCCCAGATATGTTTTCGAATGAGCCGAAAGATTGGGTCGCATTGATTGGTAAGTTGAGCGATGAATTGGGCGATGTAGTTTAACCTCCCTAAAAACCCTCTAACTTCCTTTTGCGTGCGCGGAGGTGGTAACTCTTGAATGGCTTTTATTTTATTTGGATCAACCTCGATACCTCTTTCACTGACAATGAAGCCCAACAATTTTCCCGAGGTAGCCCTAATAGTACATTTGGCCGGATTGAGCTTTAGCTGGAACTTTCTCAGTCAATCGAACAACTTCTTTAGGTTCACTACATGCTCTTCTTCCCCTCGGGATTTAGCAATCATATCGTCGACATAGACTTCTATTTCTTTATGCATAATGTCATGGAATAACGTCACCATAGCCCTCTGATATGTTGCCCCAGCATTCTTTAACCCAAATGGCATCACCTTGTAGCAGAATGTTCTTCACATTGTTACGAAGGTAGTTTTCTCCATATCCTCAGGGGCCATCTTAATCTGATTATACCCCGAGAATCCGTCTATGAAAGAAAACAATGAATGTTTTGCTGTGTTATCCACCAACGTATCAATGTGTGGTAAGGGAAAATTATCTTTAGGACTTGTTCGATTCAGGTCACGATAATCCACGCACATTCGTCTTTTGCCATCTTTCTTTGGTACCGGGACTATGTTAGCCACCCATTCTGGATATTTAGAGGCTTGTAGGAAGCCAGCATCAAATTGCTTCTTGACTTCCTCTTTTATCTTCAACAACATCTCAGGTATCATCCGTCTTAGCTTTTGTTGAATGAGCTTGCATTCTAGCTTTAATGGGAGCTTATGGACCACTACATCTTCATCCAGCCCTGGCATGTCCTGGTATGACCATGCGAATACATCTTTGTACTTGCGGAGCAAAGCAATCAGATTATACCTGGTGCCCCCTGAAATAGAAGTCCCAATCTTCACTTCTTGCTTCCTTTCTTCAGTTCCCAGATTTATTGTTTCAACAGATTCTTGATGAGGCAAAATCTGTTTATTCTCTTGTTCCACCATTCTTAGCAAGTCAGAAGACGAGACATAATCTTCAGCATTTTCTTCGGCTTCAAATTCTCCTAAACAACCAACCTTCTCAAAATTGATTTCAGGACTCGTAACGAGTTTATTCATGCTGTTGACATCTGAGCACCTGAAAGTTGAATGGAAAAGAAAACTATAGAGGGGCATCCAAGTATTGGAACCAACAAACGAAATGTTATGGCATGGCATGAGGCAAATGTAAGGATTGGCTATGAAATGAGAAAATGATTATGAAATTAGTGATAATGTGAAAGATTATGACAAAATGCATCTTCATTGATATTCATTTGAATGACAAAGAGCGAATGCAGGCTCTTACAAAAGAATTCTATTATATCTAGGGACATAACAGAATGTTAACGTTTGAGCATTACTCTGAAGACTTATAAACTACAAGAAGATCCTCGGCAGTCCAATTGTTCAACCTGAAACTCAGGGGACAAGGACGTATCCTTGAGACGTTTTTACTTGCGTTAGCTTATTTGTCAATGACATTTATACTGGTATTCTGAAAACCCTTTTCAATCATTAACATTGTGCCTTGTGCATTATCCTACCCCGGGAATATCATTCCCGCAGACGTAAATATTCTTGACAAAAGAGGGAATTCTATAGGCTCCCATTCTGGTTCTCAGCCTAAGGTTCTCGCGATCCTTCTTTCCTGATCTTTCTTCCACTACTTTCTTCTTTGACGCATGTCTGGCTGGAAACCTAAACCGTATCGGGCCTTGTGGTGTACTGGCCTTAGAGCCTTAACTATTCCTTGCAGATGTCTCCCTAAACCTCTTCTCGCTCGAGCTCCCTTTCCTACAGTCAACTTGACACCCATCTTGGTATTTCTCGACAGTTTTGGCTCGGGAATTTTGTTTCCCTCAGTGACGAATGTGGCATTGACAAATTCAATAGATCGGAAGGAACATTCCATAGCATCTTTACTCACTTCAATATATGGTGCGTCAGCAGAAATAGATGCTACAATGTCTTCTTCTCCCACGACAGTGACCAAACAACCATCCATGATAAATTTTACCTTTTGATGGAGGGATGATGGGACTGCTCCAGCAGAATGGATCCAAGGTTTTCCCAAGAGACAATTGTATGATGGTGTAATGTCCATGACTTGAAACTCAACATCGTATATATAGGGACCCACTTCTAGAGGGATCTCAATTTTTCCCATAACTTCTCGTCTTGTTCCATCGAATGCGTTTACTGTAGAATGGCAGGGCCTTAGATGGGACAAATCCATCAGAATCCTGAAAAGTGTGGCCAAATGTAACACCCCTATCCCGTAACCGTCGCCGGAATAGGACGAGGCGTTACCAGAAAATTCAAGAGAGGCCATTATGAAGAGCAAGTCAGTGGTTGGCAGATTGGTTCTGTAGGAAAGACTAACAAGTAACATGGTGTTATATATATAGGATTGTCATTTTATCTTAAAACTATATTTTCATACTAACACTTATATTACATTTTGTTCTCTCTATTTAAAAATAAATAAATTAATTTTTATATATTGAATCAAAGAATAAATTAATTCTTCTATTAAAAATTTATAATATTATAATAAAGTAGAAAAGAAAAAAACCTTGGGGTCTAATCAAAAGATGGCAAAAGATACTTTGGGCTGACATTCAACTCAAAATCGTTACTTCTAAAAATATCAATCATGTCATATACAACTGTTTTTTTTTTTTCATTTTTTAAGTTGTTGAAATAACCTTTGTTTAGAAGTGTTTAAATTTCAGTTAAATTGAATTAATCGATTGAATCAATTTAATTCGATTAATTGACCGATAGTTAAATTTATTTCAGCCAAAGATCGATTAATAGTTTTTTTAGAATTTCAGTTATTCATTAATTTGATTCGAAATCGAGTAATTAATTAAATTAACCAACCTTAATAATTAATATTATGTGTTAGTTTCAACTTTCAAGACTTATATAGTGTTTTTAGTTATGTAGTGTTTCAATACATAAAATTTTGGTTAATTCAGTTAACATTCAATACAAAAACATATATTTCGGTTAATTTCAATATATTTTTTGAACATGTTTTATATTTGTTTTAACTAAAAGATAAAAATATATAAATTCCAGTTAACCGAAATATTGCGCTTCAATTAATATTTTTTTGAAAAATTTTCGATTTGGTTAATAGTTAAAAAATTATACAATTCCATTTAATTAATAACCGAACTGACCTTTTAAACACCCTTACTTTCGAAATAAAAATAAAAATCTTCAAATAACCCTTCCGAGATCCCATATATAAATTAAACTATAGTATTATGTATAACATAAAACATATCAACGTAGGTTATATAAAATAAACAGTCTTAAAATATATATTAAAATATCTAATTTTATAAAAATATACACCATTATAATTAGCTCTTAATAATTGACAAAAAAACAAAAACAAAAAAAAAAATCTTAGCTCATAGTAATTTAAATGTGTGGGCCTTGCGATTTATACTTTTGTCTTTTGGAAAATTCAATTCCACAATTTGACCTTCTTATTCAAGTTAAACAAGTGGTTATACTTGTCTCCCCCCCCCCCCCCACCCCACCCCCCCCCCCCCCCAATTCACATTGTATTTTGTTTCTTCATTTAATTATTCTATCATCCACATTAATTTATAATAAAAAAAGTAACTAATTTATCAATTTTTTAAATAAAAAATAAAATATAATCTAACTCCTAATACTAAAATCTCAATGGTATATTTACCTAGCAGTGTATTATTTTGATTTTGAGAAAAAAAAATTATGCCTACTAGATTTTCACATGTTTATATGTGTTGCAAGAATTTGGAAGTGTGAGCCGTGCTCATAAGTCGTGACATGGTAATCGCTACCATATTATATCAATTGTATTATTTGAAACATATTTTTTTAGTTCTCAACTAATATCAAGTAATTTAAGTTATGTTTTTATTTAAAAAAATTATTCTTTTTACTATTTCAGTGTGTTTCGACCAATATTAGTTTGTATCAACGTGTACCGAATCGTATTGATACAAAATTTTAATATTTTAAATTTAAATTTTATTTTTTATGTTAAAAATTTTAGAAAATTGTATTTTAATTTAAAATATAATTATTAAATTAAGTTATTAGACCTAATTAATATTTTTTTTAAAATTATATTTACATATAAATATATGTACTTGAGATATATTTACACATCTATAAAATATAATATATTAAGAAACTAAATATACGTACATATCAATAAATTCGAAAATATTCTATGGTATTTATATATACCAGTATAAAAAAAGCGTTACGTCCATTGATACCATGTTGATTACTTTAACTTGTAACTCAAGTCGTCAAGCATGAGTCATGCTAGCCACGACCATTCTTATTGAAGCTAGAGGTGTCCATGAATTAGGTCAAGCCGAGCTAAAGCTTGATCCTAATTTTTTTTCAAAATTGAGCCCATTTTCATCTTGACCCAACCTGCCCAAAAACTGTATTTATTATTTAAATTTTAATATAATATTAAATATATTTTTAATTGAGATTTTATTTTATAATATGTTTTTATTATTCAAATTGAATTCAAACCGGGCCAAACTGACACAGCCCATAGACAGATCTAAATGGCACCATCTCAAGACCTTATTTACCAGCACTCAAAGTCAACTTAAATTTGGAATAAATGGGCTTAATAAATAGGCTCGGACTGCAAAGTAGACCATCATATCATGTCTATGAGCCCTAATCTCCTGTTGGGCTCCACTTGTGAAGTGGGTCTTTTAAGCTTCTAGGCTTAGCTTTTAGGTTGAGTTATCACTCATCTCTTCGGCTCCGTCAAAGTTTACTTTCTTTCTTTCTTTCTTTTCTTAAATAATAAAATTCTTTTCACCCCACGTAACCATCTCAGTATTATATGTCCAACTTGATATTAAAAACACTACACAATTTGGACTGAATAAAAGAATGTATAAAAAGAAAAAATATATAAATTATAAGGAAAAATGTAAAAAAAAATTAAAATATATGTTTTCGATTTAATAAGTAATAATAATAATGTCGATCAAGTCATGGTGAATCAATGATTTTTTTTTGTTGATTTCAAGTTCTAGTTCACGTGAAATTGAGTTTCAACAATCTGTTACTCTTATAAAAAAATAAAAATTTTTGTTATAAATATTTTATTATTAAATAGATGTTCATTAAGATCAATATAATTTTTTTAATGAACTGTAACACTCCAATTTTTAGTGGTGTCAGAAATAGTGATTTAGGATCACTAAATCCGACAAGTAAGTTTGAAAATTTAATAAATTAATAATTATGGGTCAAATGTGAATTTAGAAGAATTTTTGAATTAGTGAATTTTGTGATTTAAAAAAAAAGAATTTAATAGGTAAATTGAGTCTAAAACGAGATATCGAGACCTCAAATTTATAAGCCAAGCCATAAATATTTTTATAAATATTTATGGAGTGTTATTGAGTTAGCATTAAAGTTTCGTTAGGAAATTTTAATGTTTGGATAGTCAGTTAATTAAAAATGACTAAATTGAAAATAGTGCAAAATTTGTTAAATTGTGAGTAAATAACTTAAGTATTTAAAAAGAGAGATTTAAATAGCAATTATGCCCAAAGGATAATGGTTGGACGGTTTGGCCGTGAAATAAGCAAGAAAATAATGTGAATAAGGGGCAAAATTGGAAATAGAATAAAAGTTAGTAGTTAAAAATGATGAAATTAAAAAATCTAGACATTTCTTCATCTTTTCTCAGCCAAAAACGCCATAGCAGGTCTCCTATTCTGGTTTTTCATATTTTTACACCATATCAAGAATCCGAAGTGAATCGTGAAAAAGAGAAAATAGCCTATTAGTCCCTAAACTTGTACGACTTTTGCAAATTTACTCAGGTAAGTTCATATGGCTAAATTCAATGTTTTGTTATAAAAATTTCATGAATACTATGGTATGCTATTTCATATGAATGCTATTAAATTGTGATAATTGCGAAATAATATTTGAGAAAAAGTACAAATTAGGTGGAACAATAGATTTGAGTACTTTCGTTCAGTGGCTAAGATGAATTGATGGAAAAGACCATGATTGGACCATGGCAACATGTGATATGTGATTTCCGTATAAGACCGTAGTTGGGCTATGGCATCGGTGTGATATGTGCTTCCATATAAGACAATAACTGGGTTATGACATCAGTGTAATGTGATTATGTGCTTCCATATAAGATTATATATGAGATATGACATCGGTGTGATATGTGATTCTTTATAAGACCATATCTGGGATATGACATCAGTGTGATATGTGATCCGTGTAAGACCATGGTTGGGCTATGGCTTCGGTGTGTGATATGTGATTATGTGCAAGATCATAGTTATATTATGACATTGTGAAAACGAAGTACTCAATTTCGTAACTATTCCCTAAATTGATTAAGAAAAGTAAGCGATAAATGGACCCAAGAGATTGAAATTGATTATTTATTGATATTGAGCTCAATCAAGTAAAATTTGTCATTGATTTTGTGATTGGCAAGAAGAATTAGTGAAATTATATATTGTATAATTGTTATAAGATATTCGGTAAGAATTATTTTCTATGCCCATGAACTTACTAAGTTTACATAAGCTTACTCCTGTGTGTTTAATGTTCTTTGTAGATTGATGTGAAATAAGTGGATCAGATTAACACATCAGGGCATACTATCTAGATTACTTTGGTAAATTTTATTGTGCATCTTAGGTTTATATGGCATGTATAGGGTTTAATTGAAAAGAAGTGAAAGTGTTATAAACTTAGTTATCAACATTTTTCACTAAAATAGGTTTGGACAGCAGTAGTAGTCCAACTTTAAAAATTCACCGAAAATTATGAAAATTGAATTAGAGGTTGGATAAAATATAGAATTAAATTATATTGAGTCTAGTTTTATATAGAAGAAACGGTGTAAGCATAAGAATTTTATTTTATGAGATATTTGAATTTTTGTGAGACAAGGTAGATTGTTTTCAGAATCCCCTGTTCTGATTTGGGAAAATTATTAATAATTATGGGTTATAATTTATATGCTTAAAATCCTTGATGAGTATATTTTTTAAAGAAATAAACAGGAACTTCATCCGAATCCGATATGAGGAGATAATTAATTTTCAGTGGAGAGGGGTCGGAATTGTCAGACAGCGAAACAGGGGAGACTTTAAAGAATAAATTATACTTATTGGCTAGACCAAAAATTCTGAAAATTTTATGGTAAGAAGATATGTGAGTCTAGTTTCAGAAAAAATTAGCGAATCTTAATTTGGAGTTTCGTAGCTCAAGATATAAATAATTTAGTGACTATGACTCAAGTGGACAGTTTCGCTATGAATAGTAAATATCATGAATTATTTGAAAATGTTCTAAAATTTCTGGTAATGCTCCGTAACCCTATTCCAGTGTTTGGTTCGGGTTAGGGATGTTACATGAATGGTCTGTTTTGATTAAAATGGGCTTGAAATAAAAAACAAATACACAACAAATACAGATAGAAAAAGAAGTTCAAACAATAAAGAAACAAGCAAAACACGGTGCAAATCTAGAAGCTTCGTCCAAACCCTTCAGTGACCAGCAAAACTTAAAACGACCAAAAATCATTTCAAGATCTTGCAATCAGAGCCACCAAACAATGGAAGGGAGTTGAGAATTACTTTTAGAGTAACAAAAGTTCTAGACCCAAAACCACGAATAGTAGAGGAGGGCAACTACGGTGGACAATTGAAACAATGGTCTAAATCTGCCATTTCCAGAGCTTGAAACAGAGCATCTTCAACCCAGAAAAAGTCTTCAAATCTTTTCATCCCTTCACCCGTCATCTCACACGCCGCTGCATTCCTTTCTCTCGCAATGAACTCAAAACCACATGCATTAGGACTCTAATATTCATTAGAAGTAGAGTTTTTATATTATTTATATTCTTATTTCTATAAATATACACTTTAGAAAAATATGGTAGATATCCCTATTTATGAATAAAAATACGCTCTCTTTAGATATTTAAATATTTTGATTTTTAAATTCTTGTAATTTGATTAAAATTACGAAAGTGTTATTAACCTACTAGTGTTGATTAAAAGGAAATTTAATAGGTTCTAACTGAGTCTTATTAACCTACTATCGTTTAATGATTGTATTATATCTTTTAAATCAAAATTATAAATACTTTGATTAAAGTGCCGTGATATTTTATAACATATATATGGTATCAAATTTTAGTACAATGTATATCAAATAACTTCCAAGCATCGTATGATTTTACTATTAATTTATAAATGTTATTATGAAAGTAGAATTATTTTTGCATGCTTGAGATAATAGCTAGGGTGATGATAATGTTAAAAATCTTCAAGTATATTTCACTATGATTTATCTTGTTATGGCATATTTATTATAACTGTAGACTAATCATGACAAAAATGTGAACATATAGATTTTGAAATGAAATACATGTATGTTTGCGATGGTTATTATGAAAAAAAATATGTTAGTACTTGCATTATGTCAAATTTTTATATTGAGATGTGAGCTTTATCCATATAAATGTTTAATTGTGAAATATCCACTTTGGATTAGTTTAATGGTTTAAATTAGGCATAATTTTATTAGCCTAATGATTTAAACAGGCATAATAACTTATTTAATCCTCTAATTTTACAAAAAGTCATTTTAGCCTGCCATTTTTTTAGTCATTAAACTTGTATTTTTTTGTGAAATCACCCAAAAATGAACGAAAAATTAATATTTTTTTAACTTTGTCGACATTGCATACACGTAAATGACACGTCAACATTTAATTAATTTTTAGAATTTAAAAATGAAAAAAACCATTTAAAAAAAATAAAAATTATTAATATTATTATAAAAATTATAAAAATATTTAATATTTAATATTTTTTTAATTTTAAAAAATTAGGCGTGATATTTACGTGACAATCCATATGTAAACTACATCAGCCAAGTTAACAATCATTAACTTTTCTATTTATTTTGGGATGATTTGACAAAAAAATAAATTTAAAAACTAAAAGAAATAAACATTTTAACAAAGGGTTAAAATGATGTTTTCTTTTTTAAGTTTAATGGCAAAATAGATTATTTTACGTTTAAAATACATTTAGAATTACAATTTTTAATAACATTTTCATTTAATAGGTAAAAAATAAATAAAAGTATCATTATTACTATAATCCCTACATTTTAAAAAAAATTACTTTCCAAAAACATTTTATAAAATATTAAATACCAATTTAGGTAATAAAAGTAAAACCCTTTGACTTTTACAAAAGATTTAAAGTTAAGTTGAAGTTTCTAGAAATCCATCATCATTATTTAAAAGATAAATATTAAAATTAGATATTAATTTTAATTTAATATATAATTATATATAAATTTATAAATATTTAAAATTTTAATTTTGATTTAATTAAATATATTTTAAAAAATAATATATCAATTTATTTTTATATTAAATAAATATATAATATATAAATATAAAATAGTGTTTTATAATGTTAATTATTTATAAAAGATTGAATTAAATAAAAAATTTACATATAAAATTACATAAAATAAAAGTTGATATATATAATTACAAAAATCGTAGTTGATGTATAATTTGAGGTTTTTCTTCAATCTAATAATAATATTCTTATCTTGTTGTTGTTCCCGGCAGTTTTGCTTATCCATGATATTCGTAATTTGAATTATTCAATATTTGTGTCCATATTGTCATGTTTGGTTAGTTAATTTACTTTTGAAGAAAGCTAAACAGGAGACTCTTGGGATCTTTGATCTTGCCTTTTCTGGATAGATTTCAACAGGCTTTGCTTATTCTGATCTGGGTTTTCTTGTTTAGGCCAAGATTCTTTTTTTATTTTTTATTATTGAGGTAAGTAATTAATCTTTGGGAGTCCCTGGCTATTCATGATACTTATTTGGATTTGTTTCAAGTTTTGGTGAATAATTCTGATCTGGGTTTCTATCTTTTGGATCTCTAGAGTTGGTTCTACTTTCGTTTGAAGCCATTTCATTTTCAAATCTATTCTATCACCCTGTTTCATTGTCTATATTTGAACTTGGATTGATAAAAATATGGGATTTTGCTGTTGAAACTTTACATTTTACCTCCAAGACTCAGTTTTCCTTTGAACAATCTAAAACCCCAGTGGATTCAATAGAATAGTAGAACAATCTTGATTGATCAAATATAGTTAAAAAGCCATGGATTTAGCTCAGGAAGAACCAGCTGGGGATGGGGAAATGGAGGAATTGGTTAGGGTGTCAACTGCTAAAATTCCTAACGGGGAAAATCATCTCCAGAGAACACATTTTCCTGGTATGGTGAGAAAGAAAGCTTATATTTTTGATGGTCTTGGAAATTATTATAACAAAGAGTGGGATCTTGCTGAAGGTAGTGGCCAAGAGTTTTGTTGGTACCATGTAGAACTTCCAAAAGGGAAACAAAAGCTATCTCAATCTGCACAATACCTTATAGATGTTCTTTGTCCACCACTCAAGCTACAGGACATTCTCTCCCTTGTTAGTAATGGACCATTTTGTGGGCATGTTGATGGAGCTCTCGTCTTTCGGGTTAATTCACCTGGTCCTCCCTCTAGTAACTTTACATTTAGGTTAGCTGCAAGGGTTACTAAGAATTCAGTGATTACCATTTCGTTGGGACGTGTTCCTAGATTAGGTTTCTCACCCGTTGGACAATCTCTCCTCTCAGAGATTCCCAGTATTGAAAGTCCATCTTATCATAGAGGAGAGAGGAATGAAGGGAGTGGGATTGTTATTAGGGAGCATGTTCTCGAGTTCTTATTGACTATGAATCACTCCGAGGAAGCTGATAATCCTGTTCCAAAGTCTGTCTCGAACCTTGTTGTTCACATCATCGATACACACATGGATCACCTACAAGATGTTGTTACTAAACTTGAGATGGAGCTGGATTCTGTGGAGCTTGAACTGGATAGAGGTAAATTTCATCCAAGACAATTTTATGTTAATTTGGTTTATAGCTTTTTTAGTGCTATGGAATGAAATAGTTTTGGATTCCATATATGAAATTCATATAACTGGTTTAAAGATGTTCATTAACACTAAATGAGCTTGCGAATATTTGAACTGAAAATGAAAGTGGCTTTGCTTTCATGAACTTTTAGGCCATTGTACTGTTCAAATACTTAGGATCAATACCGTTTATGTGCATTTTCCTTCAAACCACCCGTCCGAGTTCTTGTAACCTCTTTGTCTCTTTGGGTAATATCCAAAGCATTTAGTATAATTGCATTCGTGAGGATGCTTTTCCAATTACTGCACACTTTTTTTTTTTTTCGAAGTTGTATGTTTTATTCTGGCAATGAAGTTTCTGTAGATGAAGTTTAATTATTCTGCTTTAACCTCAGGTGGATTTGCTTTAAAAAAAGAGATGCTAGACGATAGACGGTTCCCCAAAATGCATCTAAATTTGCAACGTCTCCTGCAGGTAATTTCTCTTTCCAACTTCGCTTTTAAATGGCCAAGAGAGCGGAAAACAATCAAGTTGCCTGATGGATGGTTAATTCTTACCTTAGACATTTCCTTTGAGGAATTATTTTAACTCAAAACCTCTATTGAAGAGCAATATAAAAGCCAGAAAGGAACCAGGACATTGTTAGGCTGGACTCAATGAAGTCCCTTTAGCATGTCGTAGCTATTAGATTCTAGAGATTTCACATTTTAAGGTTACCAAAAACCTGGTGATAGCTTGTGTTTGTACTGTATTTTTGCTGATTCATCCATGGGGATGTGATTTGGTTGAAACTCCCACTTATTTTAAAATTACGAGAATTAAACCCTCTTTGCTTTTATCTATTTTCCGAAATGCAGGTGATTGCCCATGGGGAGCAAGTATTTCCTCGAGTGAAGGAAAAATGTTCTTCTAAACATTGGTTTGCAAGTGAAGACATCGGCTCCCTTGAAGAGCTTATTGGACGCTTGAGGAGGCTGAAAGAGAATGTAGGGTTTCTAGCAAATCGTGTGACTGCAATTCAGGCCGGTTTGGATAGCTGGCAGTCTGAGCAAATTAACAGAAAACTCTATTATCTCTCTTTCCTCTCTATAATATTCCTTCCTTTATCCGTCATCACCGGAGGTACCACTTCGATACTTGTTTACCAATACCTCATTATATAAGCTCTTATTTATTGATGTATCTTAGGTAAGCATCATGGAACACTTTGCTTTTTTGTTTATTTCAGTGTTTGGAATGAACGTGGGGGGAGTTCCATGGACTGTGCAAAAGGATCCTGCACTAAAAGATGGTTTCCGCAATGTCATGGGTCTTTGCCTTGCGATGTTGCTTCTGGTATTGCTATGCTTCATTTTCCCTGCCCTTTATTCCCGATTGACTGCCTGGCTTCGGAGGAGGTCTTTGAAAAGAACTTGGTCACATAACCGGAGATCATTCCTCAAGAGAACCATCGGACTTCAAGAAAGAGGCGGTTACCTCAGGATTTGACAGAGTTAAAAGAAATTTGTTTCCCGGGTATTTCTGTTTGCTGCTTCATCGATCACATATGCAAAACTGTACTGTTGGATGCACAAATATTGTTTTCAATAGCATCATTTTAAAAATAGGAATACTATGTTTATCACATCCTCCTATTTAGGCTAGTTGTGACGAAGGCGCTTTGTTAGAGGTGAGTCCTATGCTTTCGTCTGTTTTGTTGTATGTTGTATCATTTTTCCTTTTAAAGGTTCAACTGTGCAGGTGGTTCCATTAAAGTTTGACAGTAGAAACATTGCAATCTCGGTTTCAAGGTAGTTGCAACTCACCAACTCTAATCTGTTTGAGTTCTTGTTTATACATTTGATGGTTTTTCGATTATGCTGTTGTTTGCTTTCGAGTCTCAGCTTTAGCTTTTAGTAAGGAATCGGGAAAAGTCGAGTTTATTATGCTCTGGAAACAGGAACTTGTCTGAATTTTTTAATGTACTACTAGAAACTGCTTAGTGAAAGTGTTGAAAATGAGGTGAAATCATGGTCGAATTTACAAGGTTTTGTAGGCTTTAGGTTCGAGTCTCATCGGTGATTTACAATCCAATGTAAGTTCTCACTAAGACCTACGGCATGCTCCCTAAAACGGGATAACTTTCTGTCACCTAAACATTTCATTTTAGAAATTTGTGGCAGATTTTAGTACCGACTTTTGAAGTGAGAAAAATCTCCTGAAGTGTTGCTTGGTATGCATCAAATATGGAGTATTCCAGTAATGTTTTGAGGGCTTAATAAGCAATTACCACATTTACTGTGCAATTTTCCTTTAAAGAAATGTCAGGTAAATGTTTTTTTTCACCATGTTGTAGCTTCATCCATAATTTTCAGTGTCTTAAAAAAAATCAGTCATTGTTGAGAACGTTTAACAAAAGGAAAAGCATCCAATCCCAATAAATTTTCTTGTCACCTTTCTCCTTTTTGGGAAATAATATCTGTATATAAAACTTGAGATATTGTGAACTAAATCACGAGGTTTATGGTGTGTCATAAGAATGTCATGGGATTTTGAAAATGGTTACATCTTTTTTTTGGGCTTTAATTTGGTAACCTTTTTTAGATTAGAGTTCGTATACTCTGAATTTAACAATTACTCATACATTGAGGGTAGAATTTTTTTTCTTAGTCTTTAAAAGCCCTAAAACTCAAGCCTCGATGTGAGAGCAATTGTCAGTTTAGACCCCAATATGAGAACAATTATCAAATTCAAAGACTAACTTGACAAGAAAAAATTCAAACCCCAATGTGAAAACATTTGTCTAGTTCAGGCTCTAATGTGGGAACATAACTGTCAAGTTTGTACCTCAAACAATAATTTAACACGTTTTGAAAAAAATGAATCTCAATGGGTACCGTCTTATAAACATGACCAAAGGTTATTAATCATAAATGAAAATGTATTATGTATCTGAATTTAGGAATTTAAATAATTATAAAATGATATTTTAAATAGAATATGGGTACTAATTTTTAACTTAACCGTCTTATAAACATGACTAGAGTTTATTAATCATAAATTTAAATAATTATAAAATGATATTTTAAATAGAATTTTGTTACTTAAATAAAAGAATGTTACTGAAATTTTTATGGAATTATTATATAAAACAAGATATTTATCAAATATATGTAAAAAAATGATTCATAAAAAGTATTAATTTTGCATTAATACAATTGTTATTGTTTTACAATAATATATTAAGTTTAGAAGTTACTTGTTTAAATTATAATCCAACATATACTCATTGCTTGGGATATTTTTCAAATTGATACTAATTTAGTAATAATAATCATAAAGAAAAAAAATACATAAGAAAATGGAATTGTTGTTATAAAATTTATATAACTTATGAGATAAATATTGATCTAATGGAACACCCCCTAACCCCAAACCGTAGCCGGAATAGTGTTAAGAGCATTACTAAACCTATCGGACAACTTACATAAAATACCTATGTTCAACCAATCTAAACACATTTAAATATGCTCAAAACTTGCTAAATTTACACATTTTATATATTATCCAATACTCAATTCTAATTACTTATCAAATATTATCAAATAAATCAAGTTCATACTAAATTAGTCAAGTCCTATTATATATCATTACCAAAATCGAAATCTACTTATTTCACTTTTACATTCACCATTCAAAATGTCACACATAAGACACCCTAGGTACATGCCATTATCAACAATTAACACGCTTTACCTCGTTGAATTCGGGATCGGCCTGGGATGCTGATTCGACATTCTCACTTTAACTTAACCTGCGCACGGAAATAAACCGTACGCTGAGTATGGGTATACTTAGTAGTATTTTTATAATCCAAACACTTAATAAAATAAAAATATAACAAACACTTAAAATTATATAACAATCATAACTATTCAATTATTTAATTCATCGGATAAATGTTAGGAAGGTATGGTATTTCTACTAAAAGATTCAATTTATTAGTGGTGGAAAATATTGATTTATGCAGTGACTATGAAATGGTTATTTGAAATTTTCTAAAATGAGTTCTGAAAGAAATATATATATCAGTCAGAGGTTTCTTGATCAAGGATGCAAAGGGATTCTTGAAGCTTAAACAGGGTCATATGATTGTAACTGAGTATGAAGGGAATTTATTTGATTGAATAAGTACATCAGAGGGTATATTCTGATAGAAACTATTACAAGTGGTTTGAAGATAGTTTAAATGAAGACATAAAGCCGAAGAACATAGAATAAATAGTGGAATATGTGTTGGATATGATTATTTTGATCATTATCTTAGTGATTGCTTGGAGAAGTTGAAAAAGATATTATTCAGAGTTCAAGACCGAGTAATACAGCTGCCAGAGGTAGATTACTTTGTAACTCCGGAAATACGAGTGATAATCGAAGCGTGACAAAGGACTTCATTGAAAAATTTGGAGAATGAACATCAGCCAGGGCATATGTTAATTGTATATAAGGAGATTTATCTCTACTGGATGTTATTACAGGTACTTTCTTCTTTATCAACACTGATATGATTATTTTAAATTGATCTTGGTTGATCTATTCCTATAACTGCATGAGTTTGGTATCCACTAAAGATTTGCCTGATGAGTTTACTGAATTGAAGCATTAAATTTTCTGGATCAGTATTTATGGGCTGATAAGATCTATATGAACTGTTTGATAATGATACTATTGTTTTCTGATCGATTTGATATTATTACTATTTGATGTGATCCTGAAAATGGAATGGTTAATTCTACATGATGCTATGGTAAATTTTAAGCAAAAGTATAATATATTGCAAAGTCAGGATAATGAAATGTTTTGTTCGGAATCAGAGAAGATTGAATGATTTGTCTTTGTGATATTAATAATATCAACACAGAAATGTGCCAAAAAGGGGTTACAGTACTTACTTTGCTTATGTATTGAATATTAAAGTATTTAAGTTAAAATTTAAGTCAGTGGCAATAGTATGTGAAAAATTTGGATATGTTCCCAGAAGAGTTACTTGAATTACTATTGGTTAAGGAAGTTAAATTTGCTATAGATTTTGTGCTTGAAATGGTGTTGAAAAGTGTATTTGAAATCATAAGTTTTCTGAAACTAGTCGGTTATTACCAGAAATTTGAAAAAAGGGATTTTTGGATGATATAATTCTTATAGAAAGATATGGCATTGGAATGATTTGATAAATGTCAGCCAGGTTTTGATTAGTTGAGAGCTCAGCTAACTGAAGCACTAGTTCTGGTTTAGTCTAAAATCCAATGAAGAAACTTGTAATTTCCAGGGATAGCAGCGTTTTGATACAATAAAGAGAACTAATGGTTTATGCTATAAAAAGTTAGAATCACATGAGAAGAATTATTTGATACATGATTTGGAAGTGGTAGCTATTGTCCTTGCATTAGAAAGATCATGATTTGATAAATGATTATCATTCAGGAAAAGCAAATGGAGTTATGTATACTCAGAATTGAAAGTTTTGCTTTGTGTTATGAGTTATGAACACTCAACTGTTATCACTTGATGATGGTTCAATTCTAGTTGGGATAAAAGTTAAACTGAGATGATGGTTCACTTCTAGTTGGGATAAAAGTTAAACTGACTTTTCTACGGAAAATCTGCAAAGCTCAGGAATGTGATAATGAGTTATCAGTTATATGGGTATAGAATATAAATGACTATTGATTAAAAACTTCAGATTGGATCTGATGATTGCCTGTTATTTAGAAACAGAAGCTGTACTGAAGAATTTAGAAACTTATACAAAAGATTTTACACGAAATTTATAGTAGTAACATGTCTATGTATTTTGGAAGAAATAAGTTGTACTGTCATTTGAAGCAAATGTGTTGACGGTTTGGAATGAAAAATGATATTCTGAACTTGTACAAGAATGGTAGGATAAAACTGAACATCAGATACTGATACCTTCAGGACTGTTACAGCAATGATGATATAAGAATGGAAATGGGATAGTATTTCTATGGGTTTGAAATGGAATTATCCCTATCTTCGAAAAAGAAAGATGATATTTGAATAATTGTCAAAGGTATGGAGAAGTTTGCATATTTTATTCCGGTATGAATAAGTTTCTTACTTAGTAATTATCTGAAATATGGGTTTCTGATATTGTCAGATTCATGGTATGTCAGTTTCTATTATTTCTTATTGAGATAAATGGTTTACATTCTGATTTTAGAACAAGTATACGAGGTTTTGGGTACGCGATAATAGTTTTCAGTACTATATGAAGCTCTGTATGATTGTGAATGTAACTTCATAGTATTTGACGGGATGCAGCGGGAAAATGAATAGATAGAGTTATTTTGGTTTGGGAAACTGAAGAAAAATAAAAGTTATTTGAGATAGACTGAAAATAGCTTTTGACAGACAGAAATCGTATGAAGACTTAAAACATTAGGAAATTGAGTTTTTGTTCTATTTGGCTATGTGAAATGTAACGACCCAAATTTTAGTGATATCGGAATAGTTGTTATAGGCCAATTTTGGGCCCATTTACATTAAACCCCCATAAGCCCATTTACATTACAATACCCGGACCCCAATCATCTAAACCCATTAAACCCCTACCCAATACCATTAACCCACTTAAACCTCAGCCCGTTTCATAACCCCAAAACCAACCACTACCCAAACCTTAGCCCAACAACCTAAATACCCCTAAACCATTTACAAATTAAACCCAATACCCATTACAAAACACACCCTCAGCCCAATTAAACCTACCCAACAGAAGCCCAAACCCCTTACAACCCAATAACCATTGAAACCCTAGCCACCTGCCCCATCACCAAGGGTCACCTCAGCCGAATTAGCCTCCCCACTTGCCCTGACTGTCGGCCAACCACCCTTTGCACCCCATGTCGTCTGCCACCATTATCTGCTCCACCTACAAGATCAAGCAAACACAATGTAAAGGCTATAAAAGCCGAATGTAAAAACAAAAAGGGGGTTCGACAACTCTAAAAAAATATATACAAAGAAAAGCATTCAATTTTTAAGCAAAAAAGATAGCGATTCCATCAATAGTCAAGAGAATAATCACCAAATCAAACACAAAATCAGAGAAACAGAGAACAAAAATCGAAACCAAAGAACGAAGGTGATTTTCTTTTTTTTTTCTTATATTTTCGAATCGATTATTTTCTTTTTTTTTCTTTTCCTACTTATAACCATATACATATATATTATATCATTTAACTAAAAAAAATTTACCTTTGCACGGTGGCTGGCGCCGGCGAAGGACGGCGTCCGACGATCGGCCGGTGACCGGCCCATGGCCGGATTCCCTCTCCCTCTCCATTCTCTCTTCTTTTTTTTCTTTCTCTCCTCACCAAATGATTTTTTTTTGTTAATTTTGGCCTTTATATAGCCTCCCAAAACGACGTCATTTTGGGGTGCCATTTAACCCCAAAACGACGTCGTTTTGATACGACCCGGTCCGACCCGACCCACCTCAGGATCCGCGTGTTTTTGGAAAAGAGGGAATTTGCGCGTGCCGTCCTTCCGCTTTTTCAAGCTTTTGCAATCAAGTTTTTTTTTTATTTTAAAATTTGCCCCAGGAAGTTGTCGCACTTTTCAATTTAGACCCCACTGCTATGTTGTGTTTTGATGGGAAGGAATATTTGTTATTTTAGTCTTCCTAGGTTATGCGCGTGTGGCATTTTGATCCTTTTTCTTTATTTCTCTTTAAAATTGCCCCAAAACTTTGTTTTTGTTCAAAATTTAGTCCTTTTTTTTAAAATTTTAGTTTATTTTCGTATTATCTTCGTTATTTTATTTCATTTTAAATATTATTTGATTATCATTATTATTATATTAGTGTATATTTTATTTACATACGTATATGTATTTATATCTATATAGTATTTTTTAAAAATTATTTTATTTTAATATTATTACATTATGTTTACTTTTTTGAATTTCTATATTATTATTATTATTGTTACTTATTATTATTACTGTTATGTACATATTATTTATACTATACTTAATATTATTATTATTATATTTACTATTATTATTTATAAATATTAGTTTATATTTTTATTATATATGTATATATATACTCTTTATGTATGGTATTTTTTTAACATTATTATATTTACTATTATATTTATTATCTTTAATATATTATATTTTACTTTCCTTACCTTATTATTATGTCATACTTTCTTTTGTATTTTTGCTATTATTGTTATTATTATTATTATTTATTATATTTATATAATATTATTAATAGGTACTTTTAACATTATTATTTCTAATACGTAAATGCTATGTAAGTATTTTAATACTATATTATGTATGTATTTATCAACGCCATATTATGTATATATTTTTAATGCTATGCGTGCACTTTGTAATACTATTATAATGTATATATTTTAATACCGTTAGTTATACATTTTTGTACTATTTCATATATATATTTTTTCTATATTATCCTTATTATTAGTATTGATATTAGTGCGTTTTATTATATGTATATATACTCTCAATATTATATTTTTATATGTATACTCTTAATACCATATTATTCTTATTATTTTCGCTATTATTACTTACTTTTAATATTATTGTTATTATTTACATATATGTATAGATATTTTCATGTACTTATTATAAATGTATCATTTGCTTATCTTATTATGTACATACATTTTTCAATATTTATATATATATATTATTATGTATATATACTTTAGCATTACTAATTATGTATATTCTTACTATTTTATGTATATATTTCAAATACTATATATAGTATTTCTGACACTATTACTATTTATACATATATATATGTTTTGACGTACATGTTCTTAATATCATTTTTATGTATATGTATTCATTGTTTTATATTTCGTATTTGATACTATTATTACATTTAATATCGCATACATCTTTATCATTACTGTCACATGGATTATTGGCTTCAATATATTTCTAGCTCTTCCATTTATTTATTTTGATTAATTCGCTTTGTATTATTTTGAAAATCTCATTCATGTTTTTATTTATTTCAATAATCAAGGCAACGTACCGATTTAATATTAAGTCATCGATTTCATCGCTATGTTGGGTGAACATCAATCGACTCGTGTTAAAACGGTATGTCCTTCTCAAAAAATCAAAAAAATTAAAAATTCTTGTGTTTCAATCGGATCACGATTAAAGCTTATATTGAACTCGTATTTTTGAAAATCAAGATGACGCGTGTTGTACAAGATAACAATTTTGGGCGTCGCGAGGGTGCTAATACCTTCCTCGCGCGTAACAGACTCCCGAACCCTAATTTATCCCTGGCTTTTGACGTAGACCTAAACTCGGCTTTCTTTTTGTTTTAAAAAAAAAAGAAAATCTAATAGGTGTCCGATCACACCTAAGAAAAAGGATCGGTGGCGACTCCCTTTTAAATCAAACCTCGGTCTTTAAACTTTCAATCAAACACCCCAATTAGCGATCGAAAGCAAATTTTACGTCGCTACAATAGTAATTTGAGATCACTAAATCCGATACTTGAGTTTAGATATTAGTAAGTAAAAGTTAAGTGTAGTTTTAGAAATAATTTCGAATTAGTGAAATTATAAATTAAAAGAAATTTGTAGATTAAATAAGATAAAAACAATGTATAGAGACCTCGAATTCATAAACCGAGCCATAAATATTTTTATAAATATTTATGGAGTGTTAGTAAGTTAGTATTAAATTTTCGTTAAGAGAATAAAATTTTCGTTAAGAGATTTTAAGGTTACGATAGTCAATTGGGTAAAAAGGACTAAATTGAATTAAGTGCAAAATTGTGAAATGTGATTAAATAGCTCTAGTAATAATTAAAGGAGGACTAAATAGGCAATTAAACACCTATTATTTGGCTGGACGGCATGAGTGTGCAGAAAAATAAACATCAAGTGTGAACAAGGGGCAAAATTGGAAATAGGGTAAAAATTAAATTGTAAAATATGATATATTAGGTAAAATCTAGAGTTTTCTTCATTTTCTTCATCCTCTCCATTAAAAACACCATTGAAGGGTACTTTTAAGCTGGTTTCTCATATTTTTACTACATGTAACCTCAATTCTTGATTATTTCTTGTAAACTTTGTGTTTTCGAGACTTTTACAACTAGGTCCACTTGTTTAATTCATTAGTTTTTGATTTCATGGGTAATTTTGAAAGTTTCCATGAATAAGTGCTGAAATTTTATGATGATTTATCATGGAATTAAGGTTTTAATTTCATTATATGATGATTTTATGAAGAGATTTGCATAGAAATTTATTTTAGGACCTAATTGTGAAAGTTGTTGGAATTAGGGTTTTGTGTTGAATCTTGGAATGTCAAAGGCTATGAAGTAGTTTGTAGTGTTTAGATAAAATGATATTTGAAAGGAATTAGTTTAATTGATGAATAAATTGAATAGGGACTAAATTGTAAAAACTAAAAAGTTTTGGGCTAATAGTGTAATTTCAAAATTTTAAGGGCATAAATTGTGAAATAGAATAGAATCGAAATAGATGCTAATGAAGTAATGATTTTATAATTATAGATAAAGAAAATGAAATGAATCGTGGAAAGGAGAAAATTTAAGAATAGTCCTTGACTTTCTATGACTTTTGCAAATTAGCCCAGGTAAGTTCATATGGAAAATTTAATGTTTTGTTATGAAAATATTATGGTTTTTAAGTATATTATTGTAGATGAATACTATTAATTTGTAAAAAGTATGAAATAGTATTTAAGTAAAAATACATATTATTTGGAACAATAGATTTGAGTGCTTCCATTTTGTGACCATAATGAATTGACGGAAAAGATGTGATATGTACTTCCGTATAAGACCATAGTTGGGCTATGGCATCGGTACAATGTGATTCGAGTTCCCGTATAAGACCATAGCTGGGCTATGGCATCGGTGTGATGTGATAATGTGATTCCGTATAAGACCATATCTGGGATATGACATCGGCATGTTATGTGATCTGTGTAAGACCATGGCAGGGCTATGGCTTCAGTGTGTGATGTGTGACAATGTGAAAGTCCATAGTTTACTATGGAAATGTGATAATGAATCACTCAATTCCTTTATTGTTCCTTAATTTGACAATGGAAGTAAATGAGAAATGGGCCCAAGGGAGTTAAATTTGTGAATAACAATCTGGAAATTATCCAAATGAGTTTATTAATGAAATTGTGATTTGCAGGATGAATTAGATAAGCTAATAGATATATGATTGTGTAAAATATTTGGTAAGATTTGTGTAATTATGCCTATGAGCTTACTAAGCTTCTATAAGTTTACTTGTGTATGTTACTTGTTTTGTAGATTGACTTATATACATACGGAGGATTGGATCTACATCAAGGGTCACACTATCCAGATTTATTTCGATAGATTTTGTTAAACAACTTTTTGATTTATATGGCATGTATAGGAGTTGATTTGATAATGTAATTGTGTGAATGATTAAATATGTAAAGTATGTTAAATGTGATGTTTTGTGTTTGAAAATGAAATATACATATTTTGGATTGAAATAATTGATTGGTTGGGTTCTATTAATGTATAATTGTGTTTAGGTACAAGAAATGGATAAAAGAATATTATTTGATCAAGATTTATAAGTCAATGTTTTGGGCATATATTAATTGTGTTTGTTATGTGAAAATAGCTTTAAAATAGTAAAAAAATGAGGTTTTCACACAGCCAAGTCACATGGGCGTGTGCCCAGGCCATGTGGTAAAGTCAGAAAAGCCCACGAGCATGCCACAAGGGCATGTCTCAGGCCACACGGGCGTGTGCCCCTATTTTTAAGGAAAATTTTTTAAAGTTCCCAGTTTAGTCCCAAATCACTTCCTAAGCATATTTTGGGCCTCGCAGGTCCATATTAAGGACTTAAAGATGAAATTTAAGAAATTTTTAAATTAAAATATAGATTTATGACTCGGTTTTATACGTTTATTATTGTTTAATTCAGGTAGCACCTCGAACCCTGTTCCGGCGTCGGATATGGGCGAGGGGTGTTACATGAAATTATAGAAAAAGTTAGACCAGTGATATATTTTTTGGTTTTGCCTCCGAAGTTACAGAAAAGTTATGATGTTTTTCATGTTTGGATGCTCGGAAGTTATAGATCAGATCTTTTACATGTTATCTCGACAAATGATATTGAAATTTGAACTGATATATTGTATGGACAAGAAGAACTGATTGAGATATTAGCTTGAAAAGTGAAGTCATAATATTGAGGAAGCAATACGGGAACCGAAAGAAACAGTGAGATCACTGAACCCCTACCTCTTTTTAGGCAAATTTCGAGGACGAAATTTATTAAGGGGGGAGAATTGTAATGACTCGAACTTTACGGTTATCGGAAAAGTATATTTTCGGGTCTCCATTTCTAAAAAATAGACTCGTAAATATTTATTAAAAATATTCATGACGTTAAATGAGTGGTTAATTAAAGTTTAATGAAGTAAATTAGCTTAAATTAAGGATAATTAGGAAAAAAGGATTAAATTGAATGAAGTGTGAAAATTTAATTGTAGATTAAAAGAAAATAAAAAAAGGATCAAAATGGAAATTAAGCTAACTTACTATAGATGAGGCGACAAACTTAGATAAAATCTAAGATTTTTATTGGATTTTTATATGTTTAAGGTTTTAAATTAATTATATTAATTATTATTAAATAAATAAAAGAAAGACAATTGTATGGTAAAAATAAAATACATGTGTAATAAACATTGTACATACATTTGTGATACATATATGTATTTACTTATTATTTAAGTAAATATTAATGTATTATTATTATTAAATTGATATTATGTAATGAATAAATTAAATAAAGACAAACGTGTGAATATGATTTGATACAAGTGTATAAATAAAAATATATACAATTGTAATACATGTATTTAATTATTAAAAGATATTTATATGATAAATAAAGAAAAGAATGACAAGTGCATGGTGATATATGAATACATATGTATTAACAATGTACACATGTATAAAAGTATTATTTATTATATAAGTATATTATTATTTTTATTATATTATATTATAAGATTTTTATGTAATAAATATATTAAATTATGACAAGTGTGTGGATATAAATAGATACAAATGTAAAATAAATATTTGATGTTAATTAGATATATATATATATATATAAAGTAAAACAAAAGAAATGAAAAAGGATAGAAAAGAAACAGAATGAAACGAAACAGAGAGCAAGGGAGAAAAAGAAAGAAAGGAAGAAAAGGAAAAATTGGGGGTTTGATGCTTGAAGCTTAAATAGGTAAGTCAATTTAGCCCTTTTTACTTAATTTTGATGTTTTAGAAGCTTTGGAATAAGGTTTTGATGAAATTAAATTGATATATTGAAAGTTATTAGATTTTTAAATATTGTTTATGTTGAATAAAATGATGACTTAGGGATTAAATTGATAGAAATTCAAGTTAAAAGTGAGATAAGGATTGAATTGTAAAGTAATTCATAAGTTTTGAATAGTAGGGATTGAATTGAAAGAATTTGGAAATTATGGTTTTATGCTGAAATTAGAGAGCTGAAATTAGTTTAAAGTGAAAATTGAATGAAAATATTGAGTTAAATGTGAAGAATAAAAGTTAGTCTCGGTTTGGGACTAAATTGGAATTTAGACAAAAGTTGAATAAAAATTGAAACATTCAATGTGAAAATTGTACTGTATTAATGATTATAAATTGTATTAATTTCGTAGCTAACGGGGTGCCGGAACATCCTCAGTTAATAAAGGAAAAGATGAAGTCAACGAGGGTTAGCTCTGAAATCACAGTTTGTATTTATATAATCCGAACCTAGTTATTAATTATTATATTTTATTCAATGCCTTTAGTGAATGTTGAAGTGAGAATTATTGTGTTTGATAATGAATGGTAATGACTGTTATTGAAATGGATATGTACAGAACACTGATTGAAAAGTGAATAGTTATTAATTATTATACTATAGTTCACTGTTTAATATCAATAAACTATATTTAACTATTCACTTTTCAATCAGTGTTCTGTACATATCCATTTCAATAACAGTCATTACCATTCATACCAAATCAGCTTGCTATCCCAGATAGTTTTCACTGTATAATACGATTTGTGTGTTTCAGTCCACATTTCAATTCTTCATTCAGTATTAATCTGATCACTATTATATTTAATAACCCCTATTAACATGACTCGGACTCAGACGGATACATGGATCCAACCAAACACACCAGAATGACACCCAATGTCTCATCGGATAGTTCGAAGCAATATAGTGACACCCAGTGTCTCATCGGCCTGGCCAAAGTAAAATGGTACCTAGTACCTGATCGAATCTATCCGAAGAAATATAGTGACACCCAATGTCTCATCGACTCGAGGTCGAAGTATCCCTGAACTCTTGCAATCCTATGACATGCCAACTATACTGTTAATAGGGTTTCCAATTCATTTTCCAGTTTCCTATCATTATACACTTCAACAATCACATTTATTCTCAATTTCAATATAACTCAATTCACTTTTCAATAACAAATATTCAATTTCACAATAGTCCCTTATTTATATTAATTTCATCACATACTAAATTAATTTATTTCAATTAAAAAAAACACAATACAAATAATTCACATCTTAATTATTTATCATAACATTTACCCAAAATTCAATTATCATAATTGCACAATATCACATGCACACACATATATATATTTATAATATATATATAATTCAATTCAATATTAATTCAATAAATTCATAACATATCAAATCAACTCTCTTCCATTATCAAACACAATAATTCTCACTTCAACATTCACTAAAGGCATTGAATAAAATATAATAATTAATAACTAGGTTTGGATTATATAAATACAAACCGTGATTTCCGAGCTAACCCTCGTTGACTTCATCTTTTTCTTTCTTAACTGAGGATGTTCCGGCACCCCGTTAGCTACGGAATTAATACAATTTATAATCATTAATACAGTACAATTTTCACATTGAATGTTTCAATTTTTATTCAACTTTTGTCTAAATTCCAATTTAGTCCCAAACTGAGACTAACTTTTATTCTTCACATTTAACTCAATTTTCATTCAATTTTCATTTTAAACTAATTTCAGCTCTCTAATTTTAGCATAAAACCATAATTTCGAAATTCTTTCAATTCAGTCCCTACTATTCAAAACTTATGAATTACTTTACAATTCAATCCTTATCTCACTTCTAACTTGAATTTCTATCAATTTAATCCCTAATTCATAATTTATTCAACATAAACAGTATTTAAAAATCTAATAACTTTCAATATATCAATTTAATTTCATCAAAACCTTATTCTAAAGCTTCTAAAACATCAAAATTAAGTAAAAAGGGCTAAATTGACTTACCTATTTAAGCTTCAAGCATCAAACCCCCAATTTTCCCTTTTCTTCCTTTCTTTCTTTTTCTCCCTTGCTGTCTGTTTCGTTTCATTCTGTTTCTTTTCTATCCTTTTTCATTTCTTTTGTTTTACTTTATATATATATATATCTAATTAACATCATATATTTATTTTACATTTGTATCTATTTATATCCACACACTTGTCATAATTTAATATATTTATTACATAAAAATCTTATAATATAATATAATAACAATATTAATATACTTATATAATAAATAATACTTTTATACATGTGTACATTGTTAATACATATATATCCATATATCACCATGCATTTGTCATTCTTTTCTTTATTTATCATATAAATATTTTTTATAAATATCTTTTAATAATTAAATACATGTATTACAATTATATGTATTTTTATTTATACACTTGTATCAAATCATATTCACACATTTGTCTTTATTTAATTTATTCATCACATAATATCAATTTAATAATAAATACATTAATATTTACTTAAATAATAAGTAAATACATACATGTATTATAAATGTATGTACAATATTTATTACACATGTATTTTATTTTTACCATACACTTGTCTTTCTTTTATTTATTTAATAATAATTAATATAATTAATTTAAAACCTAAAACATATAAAAATCCAATAAAAATCTTAGATTTTATCTAAGTTTGCCGCCTCATCTATAGTAAATTGGCTTAATTTCAATTTTGATCCTTTTTATTTTCTTTTAATCTACAATTAAACTTTCACACTTCATTCAATTTAATTTTTTTTCCTAATTATCCTTAATTTAAGCTAATTTACTTCATTAAACTTTAATTAACCACTCATTTAACTTTATAAATATTTTTAATAAATATTTACGAGTCTATTTTTCAGAAATAGAGACCCGAAAATACACTTTTCTAATAACCGTAAAGTCATTACATCTAATGTGTAATTTGATATATGAGTTTTGATAGGAATAATTATAAATATAAAATTTTGATTATGGTGCAAACAAATGCATAAAATTTTAATTTTCATTAAATTTTTTACATTTAAAGAAAGCTTCAATTGTATAAAAGACCCTTGAAGAATTAAAAAAAAATCAATTAAATTATTCTCAAACTTTTGTACCTAATTGAGCTTTGAATTTACAAAATTAATCAAATTGACCATTTGACTGACATTAATTACTAATTTCTAACGGGATTATTGATGTATTATTGAGTTAACCAATGAATACTGATGTGACAATCTACGTGAAGAGCGATTATTGATATGACACTGTCACAACATCAAAAATAAAAATTTCTAAAAAATTTTAAAAATTCAAGTTTAAAATCAACATGAACAAATGAATGACAACCAATTTTCCAAATTATTCTAAAATTATAAAAATAAAAAATATATATTTTTATGTTTTGTCAATGCTTGAGATGGTGGCGAATCTGTCTATTTTGACCAACGAACTTCGTGACATCGTGGCTGACTACGCAATATGAGCAAACAAAAGGGATACTTTTGGATTGTTAGTTAGAAAGGTTTTATCTTTATTGTATGTCCTGATTCTGTTTTGTTGGGAAAGTTCATTTTGATACATTGTTAGCTATTGCAGACACTTTTCAGAAGTTGGGTTCTTTTAATGGGCAGCAAGAAGAGAATCAGAGTGAAACTGATGGAGGGTCAAACTGATTTAGCTTAAAACAATACAGTTTTGGTTCCTTCCAATAAGAAAATTAAGATGGATAACAATAAATGAGAGATGAGAAATGGGGTTATGGAAATAAAAAAGAAGAGAAAACAAATAGACATGGAGAAACAACAAAAACAAATGAATACCAGTGGTTTGCCTACTTGGCATCGAAAGGTTCTTCTGTGAAAGATGCAGCACTGGAAAAGATAGTGACAGAGTTGCGAGAAGTACAGAAAGAATATGATAGGCTCAAGGATAAGGGTAATTTGGTTGATGATGATGGTCGTTTGAAACTAAATGCTCAAATAGATGATGGCTTGGATAACTGTGCATCATCCTTGAGATATGCTGTGCATTATCAAGAGAGGTTTGATATTGCTATCTTTATTCTTTGAATCCATGCTTTGCACTTGTATGAAAACTTAGCCTGAAAATTTTTCTATAGGACGCTTAGACAGGGTTTGGATACATGTTTTGCCACTGGCTTTGCAGTATGTTGGACAGGTTTTGCATTGGGTTTGACTGCTTTGGTGGCTAAATTTCCTAGCATTAAAGTGGATTCCTTGTTGAAACTTATAGTTAATTTGTTGGAAGTCTCATCATCAATGGAGGATCAGGGAGGAATGATTCCCCCTTTATATATTTGTTCTCATCTCCTCACATAATGCTCAACAACTAGCTTCTTATACTCCAGGATGTAAGGGATTGCCTCTTGGGTTGGTTATTCGCTTACGGTGCACTTGCTCGATTTGGCAGACTTGCTAAAGAGTGGCTTTCTGATAAAGATACTCTGCACATCAAGGAATTTATGAGTGGTATTATCTCCCTTGCTGGGAAAAAAAGATATTTGTAAATCATTTTAGAAATTGTTGATGAGGTAGTCACTGATCAAATATATCATTGTGTTTAACATGATAAGTAGATGTTTGAGTCTTTATATAACACTTTTGCTGAAGCATTGTTCGATCATATTCTTGAAGCTCCAGGAATAACTCAATGGTTTCAAGATGCCATTCATATAGGAAATCTGGGTGCTTTGTTTTTAGCTTTGAAAATTCATGAAAAAATGTCCATTGACAGCACTTCGTTCGGCGAGCTAATTTAGCTGAATCCATTCCGCCGGAGCTAACTTTTTTTTGCTGGTTATACATGCTGCAAAAGGCAATGAACAACTCGTACAACAGATATGGGATATTCTTCAAAGGAAGATACTGAAAGAAAAAAAGTTCCGGCTGATCAATCGGTCCAACTCTCTACTCTCGAATCTTTGTTAGAGAACAACCTGGAGTTCGCATCAAAACCATTCAAGATCAAGAAATCTACTAGTACCTTATCTGAGAAAGAGCTGTTGGCTTCTTTAAACAGATTCAAAATGATTGTTTCACTTGTTCGGGATTCAACTTACTGGATATTGAAGATCATTGAGGTGAGAAACTACTCGGATGCTGAATTGAAGAGAGTTTTTGATCTCTTAAAAGCTATGTTAGTGGTGTATTTTGACAATAAAAAGTCTCCAATAAAATCTGGTTTTCTGAAAGAAATATTCAGAAGACATCCCAGGATTTTCCATCGACTTTTAGGCTCACTACAGAAGAAATGCGGCTGTGCAAAATCTGACTTCTACGTGTCGAGGCACTTGATTTGGTGATCAAAGCATTGAAGTCACAGGCTCCATTGAAGAAAGTAATAAAGATGCCGGAAAAGAAGTCGATCGAGAAGAATCCAAGTTGATACATTTTGTGGTAAAATTTTCCAGATGGTATCAACATTAGACCTAACCAAGGCTTTTTTAAGATGTTTGAGACCAGATGCTCATGCTGCTTGTGAACCTCAACTTGGTCCCCCTTTTTTTTGACTTGAAGAAGAAAAAGCTCGAATGAGAGGCAACTTCTAAACGTCAACACATATTTGTGGACACAACCTTGAGAAGATAAGCCTGATTTCAGCTTTCTTTTCTTAATTGATTGCATAGGAGATTTTCTTTTAACAGCCTTTTATAAGCCATATTAAACCATGTCAAATCTAAAACCTTTTATTCAAAGAGGTGATAGTTCCAATAATTTCATTTAACTTTATTTTTTTCTTTTAGCTTAATAATTAAATTAGTCATTTTTATAAATTTTATATGATATAGTAAGCGTACGACACCATATATCTTTGCAAAAGTAAGGATATTCATATTACAAATCTGATTAGAATTGCTCGTTTTTTATTAGAAGCTTGTTGTGATTTAGTTTTTATGTAGCATGGGGAAAATTTCTTAATCGTTGGAAACAAAAATAAAGTCACTAATTTGGTGGTGCGGACTGCAATAAGGGCACGGTGGTATTTTCACAAATTTGCCCACTATAGAAACAAGGCTTCATAAGTTTAGGGGCTTGAGAACAGAACAAAAGACCAGGGGGTGTAACACCCCTAACCCGAATTCGTCGCCGAAACAGGGCTATAGAGCATTACTAAAGATTTCAGATCAGATAACAGACATTTCATATAATTTATTAATCATATCAGAATCTATTCATAATCAATCATATTGTCCCTCTTATGAGCTCTCGAGGTCCAAAATATGCATTAGAAACGAATTGGGACTAAACCTGGTACTCAGAAAATTTTTCGCAAAATTTCAAAATTTTTCCAAAGTACAGGAGACACACGCCCGTGTGGTCAGGCCGTGTGAGCAGAGACACGCCCGTGTCTTAGGTCGTGTGGGCATTCGAAATAGGGTACACGACTGTGTCCCAGCCTGTGTCTAAATTAGGGTGATTACTGACTTGGGAAGCTCCAGATAGCCATATATTGGGAAGTTCAAGCGAGCCATATCGGGAGGCTCCGGAGAGCCATTAATCAGGAAGCTCACAAAGAGCCTTTAATTGGGAAGCTCTGAAGAGCCATATATTGGGACGCTCATAAGAGTTGCGATGTGTCCACAACACATGCAGGATCACAATTGATCGAGATGCTCCAAATAGCTATTAACGGGAAGCTTGCAAGAACCATATAACGGGAAGCTCAAAGGGCTAATAACGGGACACTCTTTTGAGCTATGGTGTGTCCGTAACATATGTAGGACCACAACCAATTCGGAACCTTGTATCCAATCGATTTTCATTTATTCAAATGGTACTTAACATTTATCGGGCATTGTCGAATATGTAATTAATTTCATATATATAGCAATTACACAATTCACATATACAACATTCAGTTCAAACATGTAAATATTCACAATTTAGTTACATGAACTTACCTTGACAATGTTCGCGTTCGTAAGCTACTAATTCGATACTTTTTGTTTTCTTCGATCCAATTCCGAACTAGGTCTATCCGAATCCAATTAAGCCAAATAAGCTTGCTTGAGTTCTCTTCTCTTAGCCAGACTTTCCATGTAAAATAAATTGGAAAAGATGATAATATGATGATATTTTCTAATTTTATTAATTTATCATTTTTTTCATCTTTTTTTTTCCAATTTAGTCCTTTTCTTTATTAGATTTTTCATGGATGGATCATCATATTTATCTACTAACTCCACTTAATGGTCTAATTATTATATAAGGACTTCTAATTTTGAATTCCATAGCTATTTGATCCATTTAGTTACTAGAACTCAACTTTTGTATTTATGCAATTTGGTCATTTTTATCGGATTAGACATAAAATCAGTAAAATTTCTTTACGAAATTTTCATGCAATATTTTAATCATAATGCAAATCATGAAATAATATTAATATAAATTTTCTTCCGGACTCGGATTTGTGGTCCCCAAACCACTATTCTGATTTTAATGAAAACGGGTTGTTACAGAGGATTTAATCATCTTCTAAAAAGAGATGCAACTATGTTGAAGAGACAATTATCTCACTTGCAAACATATCTGGGTGGAATTAAATATATGACGTGATTGCCTGATATTGTAATCATCGTTGATCAGCAAGAAGCATATACTGCTCTTCGAGAATGTATCACTTTGGGAATTCCAACAATTTGTTTAATCTATACAAATAGCGATCCTGATCTCATAGATATTTCGATTCCAACAAATGATGATGCTATAGCTTCAATTCAATTAATTCTTTACAAAGTAGTAGAAATACCATGAAAGCCATTGTATTAGGTAAATTAGTCGTGTTGGATTACATTTTTTTCTATTAAAAATATAAGTAAATTAATTTTTATAGGCTAAATCAAAAAGTAAATAGATTATTTATATTAAAATTTTCATTTTTATTTCTATATTTAAAAGAAAATAGAATCAAAGCATTGACATAACAATATGATTTTCGCAAGGTCTCATTTTGGGTACTGAACTTTAGAAATGACATTATTAGAACAAACAATTACAAACCTCAAATATAAATTATTATGAAAAATACCAACAGTAATAATATAATATTTTGCAAGATGCGATTATTTTTCCCATTTTGTTCTACATTGTAAAATCGAAAGTGTCATTGAGAATATCTAAGCTTCACATATTACTATACATAAATAGATTTGTCAACTCCATCGGCAAAATATAAATACATGTGTGATGAAATCATACTGTTGTCAAAGCTTTAGATAAACAGTAAGGTGATGTAAGATCCCTAGTCCACAATTATCACAGACGGGTCGCAGCAGCAATCATCCAAGAGACAGCAACAACATAAAGCTGCAAGGCTGCAACACAAAATTAAACAAAGTTTGCTGGCTGATTAACAATATTAGATCGTGCAGGATTTATTAAAAAAAAAAGTTGATGTATATTTATACATACAATCCCTCAAGAAAACCTGGTTCTCTCCTGGGTGGCGGTGGTGGGGCACCATAATACTGAGGAGGTGCCATTACTGGTGGGGGTGGCCCTTGATTATAAGTATAACCTCCTGCACCATATTTTAAATACACAGGTAAAAGGTAGCTAAAATCAAGAAACATTCGATTATTATAGTATAAATTAAGAAAGCAGAGATATGCATGCACCTGGAGGAGGATAGGGGTGGCCGTACTTGTAATCACTCATATTGCCAAACAAAAACACTAATTAATGGATGAAATCGTAGGTTTGGGGTTCAAGGGCACGCAGGGGTTTTATACAAGGCAAAAAGTGTTAAGAAATGGCTTAAAATTGGTAGTGGATTGTTGTTGTTGGTAGTGGGTTGTTGGTGGTAGTGGATTAGTGGATGGTTGTTGGTGTCCATTTTCAACCACAAATCTTTGCCAAAGTTTTGGACAATTATGTCCTTGAACTCTCTTATAAATAGAGAGGTTCATTAGCCATATTCATCATCCCAAACCAAGAGAGAGCAAAGCTTGTTCTTTGAAAGCTAGGATTTTAGCTTTCGGGTTTTCTATAGGGGTTGAGAGTTGTGAGGTTCTCGGGTTGTGTCTTGAGTGTAAAACACTTGTAATCTTCATCTTGTTATAGTGAAATTTCTTTTCGCCTCTGCCCGTGGACGTAGGCATTAAAGCCGAACCACGTAAATCCTTGTGTTCACTTTATTTTTTCGTTCCGGTCAATTTACTTGTAGTCATATCGGAGTTCTCGAATCGATCCTTTCCGCAACAAATTTGGTATCAGAGCGTAGTTGAAGGAGTGATAATATTTTCTGAATTGCCCTGTGACTGCAGCTTTGTCTGATCTTTCACATCAGGAAGAAAATATTATCATTCATTCAAAGGTTCCAAATTATGGCTACAAGTGTTTCATCGACTAAGTATGATGTCGAGAAATTTACCGGGAAAAATAGTTTCAGTTTATGGCGCATCAAGATGCGGGCAGTGCTGGTTCAACAAGGATTGCTAAAAGCATTGTCTGGTAAAGATAAATTACCAAGCACGCTTTCGGAAGAGCAAAAGGATGACATGCTAGAAAGAGCACATAGTGCTATTCTGCTATGTCTAGGAGATGAAGTGCTACGAGAAGTAGCGGATGAGAAAACCGGGTCCGGTTTGTGGCTCCGGTTAGAGAGCAAGTACATGACGAAGTCATTGACGAACCGGCTCTACCTCAAGCAAAGACTCTATGCCCTGAAGATGGAGGAAGGTACACCTGTTTCCCAGCACCTGGATAAATTCAATTCCATTATCATGGATTTGAATAATATCGATAACAAAATCGATGATGAGGACCAAGCAATAATTGTTTTGTGTTCTTTGCCTCCCTCGTATGAGAATTTTGTTGATACAATGATGTACGGTCGTGATGACCTGACTCTAGAGGAGGTGAAAAATGCCTTAAGTTCCAGTGAGTTGAGGAAGAAAATCACTGGTAAGGTGGTCGAAAACAATGAAGGCGAAGGCTTGGTTGCTCGAGGAAGATCCAAGGCAAAGGGTGGAAGTTCAAGTAAAAGCCATCCTAGATCGCAGTCCAAGAAGAGAATACAGTGCTACTACTGTAAGAAGTACGGGCACATGAAGGTAGATTGTCCGAAAAGGAAGGAGAAATCAGAATCACAGGAGCAACAAAATGATCGTGCGAATGTAGCTGATGCAGATTCTTCAAGTGATGCCGAGATCGTTCTTGCAGTATCCGACTCTTACGCTGGTGGGAGATGGATTCTTGATACGGGAGCTACATTTCATATAAGTACTTCGAAAGATGCATTCTCAACATACGAGAAGCATTCTGGTTCAGTACTAATGGGAAATGACCACGCATGTCAAGTCATGGGGATTGGCACAGTTCGTATAAAGATGTTTGACGGTATTGTTAGAACTCTAACTGATGTTCGGCACATTCCAGAAATGAAGAAAAATTTGATCTCTTTGAGTACGTTGGACAAGAAAGGCTTTCGGTACTCTGCTGAAGGTGGAGTTCTCAAGGTATTCTCGGGTGCTTTGACTGTGATACGTGGTAATTTGGAGCGGGGCCTTTACTTCCTCGATGGTTCCTCGGTTACAGGTGTTGCGGGAGTGTCATCATCAGATGATCTAGATTCTGACACCACGAAGTTATGGCATATGCGGCTCGGGCATATGAGCGAGAGAGGCTTATCGGTGCTAAGCAAACAAGGATTATTGTCTGGGCAGTGTACAGGAAAGTTGAATTTCTGTGAGCACTGCGTCTTCGGTAAGCAGACTCGGGTAAAGTTCAGCACTGGGATTCACAAGACAAAAGGCACAGTGGATTACTTCCATTCTGACCTTTGGGGGCCTTCTCCGACAATTTCTAAAGGTGGTTACAGATATCTGCTTACCTTTATCGATGATTACTCGAGAAAGGTTTGGGTGTATTTTCTGAAGAGCAAGTATGAGGTTCTCATCAACTTCAAGCAATTTAAAGCTTTGATCGAAAATCAAACAGGAAAGAAGATCAAGCGATTCCGGACGGATAATGGCTTGGAGTTTTGCTCAGGTGAATTCAATGAGTTCTGCAAAAATGAAGGAATAGTGAGACACCGCACTGTTCGTCGAACACCACAACAAAATGGAGTTGCAGAACGCATGAATAGAACTCTCTTGGAGCGAGCTCGTTGCATGCGATCAAATGCTGGGCTCGGTGAAGAATTTTGGGCTGAAGCTGTTAATACTGCTTGTTATTTGGTTAACAGATCTCCGTCAACAGCTATTGAGCTGAAGACTCCTGAGGAAGTATGGTCTGGTTCTCCTGCTGATTACTCTGGTTTAAGAGTGTTTGGCTGCCCTGCGTATGCTCATGTAAATGAGGGAAAACTCAAACCGAGGGCGAAGAAATGCATATTTCTTGGATACGGCCAAGGGGTGAAAGGATACAGGTTGTGGTGTCCTGATCCGGTTTCGTCCAAGTTCATCATCAGCAGAGATGTGACTTTTGATGAGTCATCCATGCTTCGATCCACCACAAATTCCCGGGAAAAGGAGGAGTCAGATAGAATGGGAGATCACGGTGTTGAGAAGCAGGTGGAGTGTCAGGTGGACGCTCCAATTCCTACGGAAGGTACTTCAGTCCAGGATGATCAAGTTGAGGTGCAAGATTCCGATGAAGATGAGTCACCTCAAGAAAAACCATATAGCATTGCCACTGGAAGAACGAAGAGACAAATCAAACCAAATCCGCGTTACGCTAATCTGGTGTCTTTCGCGCTCAGTGTGGCGGAGTCCATTGGTATAGAACCTTCCAGTTATAATGAGGCTGTCACGTGTGATGAGTCGGCACAGTGGGCAATTGCTATGAGTGAGGAGATAGAATCTCTTCACAAGAACCATACTTGGGAGTTGGTTAAGCCGCCAAGTAACCAGAAGATAGTTGGTTGCAAATGGGTCTTCAAGAAAAAGGAAGGCATCCTAGGGGTTGAAGCAACTAGATTCAAGGCACGATTGGTTGCTAAAGGCTTCACTCAGAAAGAGGGGATTGACTACAATGAAGTTTTCTCCCCAGTCGTAAAGCATTCTTCCATTCGTGTATTACTTGCCATGGTGGCCAAGTCTGATCTAGAACTTGAGCAGCTTGACGTAAAAACGGCGTTCTTGCATGGTGAGCTCGAGGAAACAATCTACATGCGTCAACCAGAGGGTTTTACAGTTCCTGGTAAAGAAGACCATGTCTGTCTATTAAAGAAGTCTTTATATGGATTGAAACAATCCCCAAGGCAGTGGTACAAGCGGTTTGATAGCTTCATGATTCAGCATGGTTACACAAGATGTGACTATGATGCTTGTGTCTATCATCGGAAGCTCTCAGATGGTTCGCACATTTATTTATTGCTGTATGTTGATGACATGTTAATTGCTTCCAAAAACATGTCGGAAATCAACAAGTTAAAGTCGCAGTTGAGTGGTGAGTTCGAGATGAAGGATCTGGGTGCTGCCAAGAAAATTTTGGGCATGGATATTCACAGAGATCGCAAGGCGGGCAAGCTTCGTGTGTCGCAGAAGAACTACATTGAAAAGGTTCTTCAACGCTTCGGCATGGATAAAGCGAAAACTGTGAGTACTCCGTTGGCACCACATTTCAAACTCTCTGCAGAGTTGTCACCACAATCTGATGAAGAAAAGCAGCAAATGTCTCACATTCCATACTCGAGTGCAGTTGGAAGCGTGATGTATGCAATGGTTTGCACTCGTCCAGACATTTCACATGCAGTTAGTGTGGTCAGCAGATACATGAGTTGTCCTGGCAAGGAACACTGGCAGGCCGTGAAATGGATTCTCAGGTACTTGAGAGGTTCTGCAGATTTATGCTTGGTATATGATCAGAGTGACTGCACTAGCAGTGTCACGGGCTATGTGGACTCTGATTATGCTGGAGATCTGGACAAAAGAAGATCTCTGACGGGTTATGTTTTCACTTATTCTGGAGGAGCCATTAGTTGGAAAGCTGTGTTACAGTCTACCGTAGCCTTATCTACGACTGAGGCGGAATATATGGCGTTAGCAGAAGCAGTGAAAGAAGCATTGTGGATGAAAGGTCTAGTAAGCAGTTTGGGTTTACAACAGGATTTCACTGTTGTATTTTGCGATAGCCAGAGTGCCATACATCTGACTAAAAATCAGATGTTTCATGAACGGACCAAACACATTGATGTCAGATATCATTTTGTTCGGGAACATGTTACGCAAGGTGACATTGTTATCAGCAAGGTTGCTACCGAGAAGAATCCTGCAGATATGTTAACTAAGGTGATCCCTGCATATAAGTTCAAGCATTGCTTGGACTTGATAGGTATTCGGGATTGATTAGCGCCAGAGAGGCGTTTGGAAGAGGTGATCCAGTTCGAGGAATTCACTATGATGTTCAGCTTGGTAAATTTCAAGCCAAGGTGGAGATTTGTTAAGAAATGGCTTAAAATTGGTAGTGGATTGTTGTTGTTGGTAGTGGGTTGTTGGTGGTAGTGGATTAGTGGATGGTTGTTGGTGTCCATTTTCAACCACAAATCTTTGCCAAAGTTTTGGACAATTATGTCCTTGAACTCTCTTATAAATAGAGAGGTTCATTAGCCATATTCATCATCCCAAACCAAGAGAGAGCAAAGCTTGTTCTTTGAAAGCTAGGATTTTAGCTTTCGGGTTTTCTATAGGGGTTGAGAGTTGTGAGGTTCTCGGGTTGTGTCTTGAGTGTAAAACACTTGTAATCTTCATCTTGTTATAGTGAAATTTCTTTTCGCCTCTGCCCGTGGACGTAGGCATTAAAGCCGAACCACGTAAATCCTTGTATTCACTTTATTTTTCGTTCCGGTCAATTTACTTGTAGTCATATCAGAGTTCTCGAATCGATCCTTTCCGCAACAAAAAGAGATGAGAACTTGGCAAGAGGGTTGGCTGGATAAGAGAATATATGGTGTCGGCAAGGAAAGGAAAAGAAAAGTTCTCTTTAACAAGCTGCAAAAGCGAAGTAACGAATACAATGTCTGTGGGTGTATTATTCTTATTCCGGTGTGTTTTGATGTATCGTTTTGATAAAATATAGATTCATGTAGATATATTTATATATATATGTTAACGTGCAAATATAAATAGCGGATTGAGAAGTAAAATGTGAAAAATATAATTATATATGTTTTGACTTCGTCTCTAGGCAATCCTCATCTCTACCCTCATTAAGAAATTAATACAAGGAACAAAAATAGTGGCAATGAAAGGGCTGGGTATAAAAGCAGTTGAATGCTTTCTATTTTGCACTTTATTTCCGTTTCGAAGTTTCGTGAAAGGGAATTTTCGAATATTTGTTCAAATTCGGGCATTTCCTGCGTCTTCTAAACCAATATTCTTTACACACCGTATACGAATTTTCTATTTTGTTGTACTTTAGGGTTTTTGTGGTAACGTGAAATCTTTTTAGATTGTATTTGCTTTTTTTTATTTAAAATAAGTTAATCTTTATACGTTAGATTAAAGAATAAATTGATCATTTTTATTAAAAATTTTATCTATTTCTACTATTAAAAACTTGTGTAGCTAACATAATAACAAGACAGTTACACATGGTGTATTACATGTACCTGATTCTAACGTACATAATTTAATTTTTAATAGTAAAAATATATGAATTTTTTAATAAAAAGATAAATTTACTTTTAATCTATCGTACATGGACTAAATTGTCTTTTTTTTAGAAGGGGAACAAAATGTAACCTGACTTAATACAAGAGAAAATTAAAAAGTTAGAATAAATTTTTTTTTATAAATTTTAAAATTATTTATGAATTTTAATGATGTTTAATTTCGAGGAGTTGTAAATATAAATTTTTAAAATTACTGATATCAATATTTACATACTTAAATAGTTATATTTTTTATTTTAAAAATAACTAATTTTATTTATTTTTAGTGTATACAATTAAATCAAAGTTTAAATGTTTAATATGTAAAGTGATAATTGAAGAGGTGGTGGTAAATTTCTCTTAAAAACACTTCGAGTTTTATAAAAGAACAATTAGGATTAAATTGATAAAATGTATAAATATTGTAGATTAAATTTGTCAAATCAAGATTAGATTGGTAGGATACGTAAACTTTAATGGAAAAATTTGTCATTATAATTGTTATACCCTTCCCTTGATTGGGACACATGACAACACGAAAACTAATCGAAGAGACCCACGAATAACCCTCCACTTTATCTTGTTCGGATGATTGTTTAGTGACCAACCACTTGCGTGCTTCATACCATCCACATGAGAGATCATTTATCCTTAACCACTCGATTGGATTCTCTGTTAGATCATCCGCTATTAACGGGCGCATTCTTTTTAAGAGAAGATCACTCAGAAATTATGACATACTTATAAATACTCTCAAAACATAACATTAGGAGTTCTTGTTCCTTCTCTACAAATCCTAATAGAAGTAATTTTCCATGAATTCTCTAACTTTCTCGATTCTCGGCTTCGTCTTAGATGAATCAATCTTCTTTAAAACCATCCTTTTCCTCTTTCTTAACTCTCGTTAATATCATGTACCAATAATGATACGAGCGTAGATTGAACACAAAAATAAACTCTCTCAAAAAGGCCTAAACCGTAAAATTCCACCCTTTTACCGTACACGAGCAAAATTCTCTCAATTATGCTCTCGTGTCATTGCCGACTTAAGCAAGCAATTCCACCCCTTGCTTTATTGGATTTTTTCCCTTATTCCTTATTTTTTTATTCATATTCCTTTCTTTAAACAAATTAGATTATATGAAAGTAAAATTTGTATGAGAAAATATATTTATAAAAAAATATTTATCGAATAATTTATAAGCGAAGTAGTGAAGGCTTTTTTTTAAAATTCCCAATATCAATACAACAATAATTATTTTTTATTTTTTTATTTTTTAAATAAATTAATATCTAATTAACTCACAACCCTCTAAATTATGATTAGAATATGCTTGGCACACGCCACTGTTGATTGACAATTAAGCTCATTATTTGAGAGAGAATATAGCAGCAGTCTATTATATATTTTCTTAAATCCTTTAGCATATATTCTTTTCATTGAATTTAAATGTTTGAAGCTAAATAATTAATAAGTGTTAGATTAATGGTAAGATATAATATATTTTTAAATAAATATATATATTCAAATTTTAAAAATAATATTATTGAGAGCGACAATCATAAACTTCAAATATAAATCGTAACAAACATAAAAAACCACCAAATAATAAAATTAATGGCTAATATGATAAAAAAAATTCATATAACTACAAATCCAAATTGTGATCTATTGAATGGATATTCACTTTTTTTAAAATTAATCTAAATTAGATTCATGGTTATAGAATAATAATTTTCTAACAACTATGCCTTTATTCGAATGGAATCATTTTATTACATTAATTCAGGAAAATTCCTTTTACTTGTTTATTCACTAATTTAAAATGATAGCTATAAAAAAAATTCAGCATTTACTTTTGTGCCGAAAGTGATGTTAATTCTTTTAAAAAAGAAATATTAATACTTATTAATTCTACCTCTCCTTAAATAAACCGTGCTAAGTAAGATACTTTTCTATAATCATATTATATATATATATATTGAAAGGTCTTAAACTTCCTGTTCACGTGGATTGTTTATTTAACTGATATTTGATTTAGGGTAAACTATCAAAATAATCACTTTTATTTACATCAGATTACATTTTAGTCATTTATGTTTGAAATGTTACATTTTAGTCACTTACGTTAACGTGTTGTAACATTTTAGTCACTGATCGCCGTTAATTGCTGTTAACAGTGTAATGGTAAGCTGACGTGGCACGTTAAATCATCATTTCAAACAAAAATTTTAGGTTAAATTGTACAATTGGTCCCTGTATTTTTTCTTTTTGAGCAATTTTTTTTCTTTTATGTTCTTTATTTTTTATTCTCTTCTGCTTCTCCATTTGTTTTCTTCCCTTCTCCATTACTCTTAACGTAGTTTTTCTATATTTTCCATTTGTTAAAACTAATCTCTATACTTTTTTTGAACAATTTAATTTTTTTCTTTTTTTTATTTCCTTTTCTTCTTCTCATTTAGTTTTAACAAATGGAAAATATAGAAAAATTACATTAAAAAATTAACAATGTATTATTTTTATTCTACAGACAACATTAAAAAATTAGCATGTCTCTTCTTTTTTAATATTTTAGTATACCTTTAAGACACTTGTCAACCTCCTAATCTTATTTGTGGAGTCTAAAAACTTTACTGACAGTGTACCAAATAATTTTCGTATATTTATAATTTATATATATATCAATTAATACACACTAGCAATATACAAATTTTTAGACTTCACAAGCAAGTTTAGGGGTTTGGTATACTATCAGTGGAGTTTTTAAACTCCACAAGTAGAGTTAGGGATTTAACAAGTGTCCAATAGAGATATAATAAAATATTTAAAAAAATATACACATGACAATTTTTTGAGATTGCTTATGGAATAAAAAAGATATAGTGCTAATGTACTGAATACTAGCTATATATATCTGTCGTGTGGGGATCTCTCCTTTTTTATATTTATTTTTATAACTTTTAATTATTCATTAAATTTATTTCTTAACAAAATTATATTATAGATATATTATCAATTTTTAAATAAAAAAATATTCAAAATAATTTATCTATAAAAAAAACTCTAATTGTTTTTGAAAGGCAATTGTTTTTAACAGTTATAAATAAAAAGGGGTAAATTATAAAAATAGTCACTTTTTGTTTGTATCAGATTATATTTTAGTGACTTATGTTTGAAATGTTATGTTTTAGTCACTTACGTTATCATTTTGTTACGAAGGGGTTACTCTGTCGTTAAGATCTATTACTTCCTTAACGACAATCCTACATGACAGTCCAAATGGAGTTTAAATGCCAACTTGGATATCCAACTAGGACTAGAATAGATTTTTACTTAAATAAATTTAATTAATTAAAAACTTTAAATTAATTACACTTTGGATTGGAAAAGAAAAATTGTTCGTCTCCTTTTTATTTTAGTTTTCTTTTCCATTTTGACTGAAAAAAATATTCTCATCCTAGTTGGATATCTAAATTGACATTTAAAACCCATATGGATTGTTACGTAGGATTGACATTAGGGAGATAATAGAGCTTAACAACAGAGTGACTATTTTGTAACAAAACGATAACGTAAGCGACTAAAACGTAACATTTCAAACATAAGTGATTAAAATGTAATCTAAATCAAATAAAAGTGTTTATTTTTGTAGTTTACTCAAAAAAATTTTAAGAAATGTAATCCTTCTTTTATAGGATAAATTTTTGGGTTAACATCTATATTATTTTATTAAACAAAAATAAGGTTCACATTTAGATAATTTTAAGAAATGTAACCTCATACTTTTTAAACATCTGTGAAATGTTATAGAATAATATATATATATATATATTTTGTTAAAAAAATAAGATTTTTTTCCATATTTGTAAATCATTCAAAAATTTTGGAATACCCCATGTATTGTTTAAAAATTTTCATATGATTTATGGTGCGTATTTCAATTTTTTAATTATATTAAATGCATTTATTACAAATGTAGATATATATTATTTTTATCCCTTAAAAATGATAAAATTTTAATAATTATCTTTTATCAATATAATTTTTCTAGAAAATTAATAGAAATTATCCTAACAATTATTTCATTAATATACTTTATTTTTAAATATAATTTTTAAATATTTTTAAATCATGTATTAATAAAAATATATTAAATTAATTTAATAGTTTATTATATCTAACAATACAAATATATAAACTCAACTGTGCATATATTAATAAAACTAATTTTGTATCAATTTATAATGTATTAACATATAATTTTTTAAACAAAAATAAATTATATTTAAATCCTATTTTCATGCATAAAAATTATCACAACAAAAAGCTTGATCCATAAACTTTATTTTTTTAAAACTTAAATTATCCAAGACATAAGATAAAATTGATAATTTGAGATATTTAAAATAATAACTAATACAATAAATATATTTTTGCAAACATATAATATTTTTTAAATTAAAATATTGAAAAATATTTTTAAAGAATTTTAATAACACTTTATCAATAATATTAAAACTAAATTGTTTTAAAATATTTTTTTTATACATTTAAAAAAAATTCAAATTTTAAAAATTTTCAAAAACTTTTATATTTAACTCTAAAAAATAAAAAAATATTTTAAATACAATTTTAAATAATTTATTAAAATTTTTATTCATTTTAAAAGTTTTAGATAATATATTAAAATTCAAGTCTAAAAAATATTTTTTTAAATAATATTTATGTATGAAATTAACAGATTACCAATTCATTTAAAAAAAACTAAAACCCCTTATATGCATAGAACAATTTAAAAATAAATAAATTAATATGATAATACTTTTTCTTTTTATATTTTATATAATTTTTATTTTACAAAATGATACGGAGCACAAAAAAAGAACAGAAATTTAATTATCCAAAATAGTCATACGAAATTCGGGCTAGGCCGAACCTAATTTCCCGTTAATAAATTGTTATTTTCTTCATATACATTTTGAAGAAGGGTAAACTACACCTAATATCATAAACTATTATTAAGTTTACGTTTTGATCATTTAACTTTTAAAAGTCATAAAATAGTCACTAAACTATTCATAAATTTTCATTTAAGTCAGTGAACTGTTCGAAAGTTTTTATTTTAGTCACTAGGTTGTTAAGCTCTTTTTCAAAATTCGGCTAGTGAGTTTTAATTGACGATTCGACAATTCGTATAGTGGATTAGTGCACATCGACAAGTAAAAGAACATACCTCAAATCTAAATCGATCTAATGGTTAGTGTCGAAGATTAAAGAATAAAGTTATTTGAATTTTGATTCATAAATTTATGACGCTCAAAATTGTTTCATAAAAAAATTAAACTATAAAAAATAAAAAATAAAATAACTTTTAATTTATGCAGACGGTGTAAATAAAGAAGGTCATACGATAGAAATTTTTACAACCCAACAACTTTAAAAAAAAAATCCAAACACCTATTTAAGAAGAAAAAAAAAATCAAACAATTAATTACATCTTCCACGCAACGAGGTCATCTATTTGTTATTTTATTTTTTGGTCCAAATTTATCTATTCTTTATCTAGTTTGGGAAAGTGATATATCAAAAGGTATTATTATTTTTTTAATAACTTTGAATGATTATTTTTAGTGGATTACAAGAATCGGACAAAGTCCTAACAATAACAAAATTAGAGCGACTTGAATTCAGGCTACACCTGGAGCTATAAACACCTTTACTATCAGGTCAACACATGAGATTTAAGATAATGTTAAATGATTGATCGAGTACAAGTTAATAAGATGCTAAAAATTTTATATAATATATTTTTATTTTAATAAATGATAAATTATTAGTTTTACATTTGACATTTACTCTCTGATCAAGTGGTTTGAAGTGATTTTATTAAAATCGAGTTATCGTCCAGATCTAAAGTTTGGTTTCGTGATTGCACCAATAAAAATATTAGATTCGAAAAATAAATTTTTAAAAAAAAATAAGGAGGTTTAAAAGTTAAATTTATAATATTATAATTTAAACATTAATGTTATAGGCCAATTTTGAGCCCATTTACATTAAACCCATAAACTCAATACAAATTAAACCCAAATTTACCCGTCAGCTAACCATCAGCCCAATACCCATTAGCCCAACTAAACCCAACACCCAACAGAAGCCCAAGACCCCAAACCCTAGCCTCTCTTTACCTAACCCTATGTTCGGCGCTGTACCAACCTTCTGCCATCTGACCAACGTCGCACCAACCCTCTGCCACTGTCACCTCCACCATCCCTCTGTACCTGCAAGAAGGCAGAAAAGAAACAGCAGACAACACAAAATAGGAAAAAGTTTGTATTTCATTCGGCTATAAAGTCATCAAAAGAAAATGTAAAAGGGGTTCGGCAAAAAAAGATCCAATCAAATATACTAAAAACCCATTCAATTTTTTGAGCAAATATTACTTCTATAAGTATTTAAATAGAATAATATCATCAAATCAAAAGAGTATATCGGAGATTGAAGAAACAAAAAGGCAATAAAACCTAAGGTAAATTCTTTATTTTCGTTATTGTTTTAGACTTGTTTTTTATACACAAAAATTAAAAGAGTATTACAAATCTATAAAACTATAAATAATAAAAATTTTAAATATATATATATAAAAAAATTATCTCTACACGGTGGCCGGCGCCGGCGCCAGCGACGGGCTGACAATCGGACCGGTGCCCCCTCTGGCCGGATTCTCTCCCCTCTCCCCTTTCTTCTTTTCTTTTTTTTTTCTTCTTCAGCTGCACAAATGAAATTTTTTTTTTAAAAATTTGACTTTTATAGGGGACCAAAACGCACCGTTTTGGTCCCCCCATTTTAAATAAAACGGCGACGTTTTGGGACCCGGGTCGGGTCGAACCGACCCGCTCCAAGTCAGGATCCGCGTTTTTTTTACCGGAAGGAAAATTTGCGCATTTGGCCCTTCCGCTTTTCTGAGAGTTCGCAATTAAGTTTCTTATGGTTTTCAATTTGGCCCCATGATTTTTGCGGTTTTCAAATTAGTCCCTGTTGATGCGCTGCGTTTTGAGGGAGAGGAAATATTGCTGTTTTGGTCCCCCAACGTTTCACGCCCGTACAAAATAGTCCTTTTCCTTATTTTTATTTCAATTTCGCCCCAAATACTTTGTTTTCAGCTCAATCTAATCCTTTTTGGTTATTTTACTGTCTAAATTAATTACTTTAGTATTGTTATTTTTATTGTATCTATTAATATTATCACTATTATTATTATTATTATTATTATTATTATTTTCATATATTAATGTATAGTTTCATTACATATGTATATGTATATACTTAGATATAATGTTATTTTTAGTTACTTTAATTTCATGTTATTATTATTAGTAAATAATATTATATTTATTATTAATGTTAGTGTATACTTTAGTATACATGTATGTATATATATATACTTTTACATGGTATCATCGTTTCTATTATTATTTCATTATTATTTTCACTGTTATTATTATTTTATTATACATGTGTATATATATATAGATATTTCTTTGTACTTATTACAATATTTTCTTATTATATTATTATGTATATTATTTTTACTCATTTCTTCATCATTTTTTATATTTTTAATACTCTTATATCCTTATATTATGTATATTGTTATTTTTATTATACATATGGCGTATGTGTCTTAATGTCATATATTTATTATATATGTAAATGTCTTTAATATATAGAGGTATATCTTTATGTAAAATTGGTATTACTATTAATATTAGTTTTTTTTAACATTATTATTATGTGTGCATATTATGCAAATATTTTAATATTATATTGTCTATACGTTTTATACGTTACGAATGTATATACCTTTTTACTTTGTATTTGTATATATGTCATGTATATATTATTATTACATTTTTTTCTATTATATTTATTATTAATATTAGCACATATATTTTAATTATACGTGTATATATTTTTATATAGTATTATTTTCATATAATATTATACTCATTAATATACTTGATATTTTTCATATTGTCACTTATCATTTTATTTTAATATTGTTTTATGTGATTTGGTGTACATACATCTTTTATTATTATAATTAGTATATAAATATATTTTCTATGTTTTCTAGTATCCTAATATATATTGTATATGTTCATTTATACTATGTATATATGTATTTAGTATGTATATATTTAGTATTATTATACATATGTATCTTTTAGGCATCATATCTTCATACGTATCATGTATATATTTCAGTTACTATGTTATATTTTTACATCTTATATCTTATATATGTATATTTTATATCTTATATATATGTATATTTTATATGTTATGTACATACTCTTAATGTCATTGTGTATATATATATATATTCGTTGTGTTCTTGTATTTGATATTATAATTATATTTAATCTTGCATGCATTTGTTAGTGTTTTTTAATATTATTGTCATATTTGTTATTTGCTTCAATATATTTCTAGTTTTTCCATTTATTACATCTCAATTTCATTTACATTACTTCGAAAATCCCATTCGTATTTTCTAATTAATTTCAATAATCAAGGCAATGTACCGATTTAACATTAAGTCATTGAATTTCATCGTTATGTTGGATGGAATTTGTCGGCTCGTGTTAAAGACGGAACACCCTTCTAAAAAAACCAAAAACTAAAGTTTCTCGTCTTTTCAATTGGATCACGACTAAATGTTATATTGAACTCGTATTTTTGAAAATCAAGACAACACATGTTTATAAGATACCAATTTTGGGCGTCGCGAGGGTGCTAATACCTTCTTCGCGCGTAACCGACTCCAGAACCCTAATTTTTCTCTGGATTTTCACGTAGATCTAAATTTGGCCTTCATGTTTTAAAGTAAATGTCTTTTCAAAAAAAAATTATTTATTAGGTGTCCGATCACACCTAAGATAAAGGATCGGTGGCGACTCTCTTTTATTCCAAAATCAAATTTCAGTTTTCGAGTTTTCGAGTTTTTAATAGATCGCCACAATTAGCGACCAAGTAAAGCTAAATTTTTACGTCGCTACAATTAAAATAGTATAAATTAATTTATTTTAACTTTTTAAGATTTTAAAACCAGTTTAGGTTAATCTATTATAAATATGATCAGATTTGGATAAAATTTAATATTCATATTTTGGAGAAGTGACAAGAGATATGAGGAAGATGTAGATTTAATCAATATATATATTAGAAATAGGAATTTTATTTAATATTTAATTTTCTATTTTTTATTTAATATAAATTTAAAGTTTTGGAAATTTTTATATTTTCATATTTTTAAATTATTTAAAAATATTTTTTAAAATGATTTTTATTTTTTAACTTTAAAGAGTTTTTAATTTTTCACTTTTTTATATTTTCTATTGAAAATAAAAAAAAGGAAATTTTATTTTTTAAATCAATTTTGTAATTATTTATGTATTTTTAAAGAGTAAGGATCAAATTGACAAAAATAAAGTAAATGTTGAGGGCTAAAAGAGTTATATTACTTTTTTTTATAATAGCCACATCAATAATTCTAATGGAAAAGTTGATTGAGGGACCAATATTTTTAAATAAAAAAATATAGAGACTAAATTTTAAAATTTAAAATAGTATAAGGACCTTTAGCATATTTAAATTTATTTGTAAACATGAAATAGTTAAATTTATTATTTGGTCCATTATGAATTTAATGACAGGATAATTTAAAAATATACATATAATTTTGAGAAATTTAGTGATTAAATAAAAAAATTATAATTAAGTTACTAAAATACAGAGGGTGAGATTAATTTTCTTGTTTTGCCTTACATCATATTAGGTTGTTCAAATTTCGGTTAAAATGGAATTAACTGACCGAACTAATTTAATCCAATTAATCAATTGGTTATAATTTAGTCGGATGTCAATTAATAATTTTTTGAAATTTCAGTTATTTGTTAATTCGATTCGAAATTGGGTAATTAACCGAACTTTATAATTAATAATATAAATTATATGTAGTTTTAATTTGATTAATTCGATTAAATGAACACTATCGATTTATTTATTTAGATATGCTTTATACTTGTTTTAGCAAAAAATAAAAATATATAAATTTCGGTTCGGTTAATTTTTTAAAAAAATTGAACTTGATTAACAATTAAAAGATTAAAAATTTTGATTAATTCAATTAATACTAAATCAATTCAATTGACCGATTAACCGTTAGAACACTCCTACATTACATATGTTAAATGTATTATACTTGTAGTTATCCATTCTTTTCCATGCTTTTTCAAATATTGATAGACTTTTTCATGCTTTTCTTCATTAAATATCCAACACACAACACTTTTGATGGTGCCATTTTTTTGTTTTTTGTCTTTTCATTATGAGTACTTATCCATTATATTCATTATTTAATTTTATAAATAAAAAAAAAGTATTAATTAAAAAATAAATTAAAAACAAAAAACAAAATAATATATTTATTAACTAAAAAAAACTTAAAGTAATATGAAATAAAAATTACAAATGTGTTTAGGAGAGGAATTAAACTTAAGACTTAAAGATAAAATCATTATTATTTAACTGTTTAACCAAAAAAGCTAATATGTTATAAAAGCTTACATTTAATCATCAGACAAAAAACTAATTATATTAAAATAATCAAAAAATTACGATTTAAACGCATTTTCTCACATTCTCCCAAAAACAATTTATTTCCCTAAATATGAAAAAAAATCAACCTATTTTACCAATCGAATTTTATTTTTAAACATATTTAACTAATTAAGTGATTTATTTTTGTTTTGGGTGGGAATTGATAGAGACATGGTTTAGAAATAGAGAAAGGACAATAATTTACCAACTAATATTCAAGTATCAACAAACGATTTGTCCTCATCAATAGTTTTTTTGAAGATTGCTTGTCAAAAAGGCAATGGCTAATGCTATTATAGCTTTCAACTTGATTAAAAATCTCATGTAGGTCCCTTTTCTTTGAGAAACATATCAACTTGTTGACAAAAAAATCTATAATTAAAATTTCAATCAGTTAAAAATAAAATAAAAATAAATTCCTTATATGCTTTGTCTCTAAATCACTAACATAACGGGGCTTTCTTCACTTACCCGCAACTTCCTTGTACAAGTCACCTGGAGAGCGATAGATAGATAATTTTTTAACTTGTTTTTTTTTTTCTTTCCATTTAACTCTCTTTTTATTTTCCTTCTTTTTCATTAACTTTACATGCCTTTTCGCTTTTTAGTTTGCATATTTATTTATGAGTATCTTTGTTGTCTTCATAAGTCGTGATAGATAGATGACAGTGTCTGTCGTCTTTGAAATTTCACTGACCTCCAGTAATTTCTCTTGAAAAGTGGATGACTCTTTGTTGGTTTTCTAATTTGTTTCTATTTTGAGAGTAATTCAGAATAATGAATGATTTCATAAGTTTAGACTTATGTTGCTTTAAGTTTTGTGTTTTTTTTCGTTGTTTAATAAATATTTAATTTTAGAAGTTTTGTGTGCTCTCATAGCATCTTGTTTACTCTTGCTTTTATAATTGATTTTAAGGATAGTTTTGTCGTTATCCTTTTTAATTTGGTGGATGCTTGCTTCTTTTGCTAATTTTTACCTACAACTTGGGATCATCCAAAACTAGTTTCTTTATCGTATTTAGTGCTTGCAATTACTCTAAATACGTCGTGCTCGAGTTGTGACAAAGCTAATTGTCAACGTGCTACAATATTATATTGATGCTGAGGCTAAAACCTTTATTGTGTTTATGAAGCTTGTCCTTCATTGCCTATGATAAGTGTTTGTTGTCCCCCCACCACCCACCTTGAATTGTATGATTTTATTTATGGAATAAGTTAAATAAATTTTCATTTTAAAAAATAGACATGTAACCATCTTAACTTTGGTCGTGAATTTTTTTAACAATCCGTTAAAAATAAATAAATAAATAGGACATGTGATAAAATCACAACACATTTGTGGATGTAAAAATTTTCATCCCTAGTGCATATATAACTAGAAGTTTTATTGTGAGATACTTAAAATTATTAAATTCACACAAAATTACTTGAGTTATATTAAAGATCAGTTTGAACAACACATAATAATGGAATGAAAGTGTAATTACATTATACTCTCTTGTAATTACAAATAATTATAATTCTCTAGACGTATTTGGTTAACCGAATGTAATTACATTATAATTTTCTATGTCATGTATTTGGTTAACCTAATGTAATTACATTATAATTTTCTATGTCATGTTCGATAGTATAAAAAAAAAATCAGTCAGTAAAACTCTTATTATAAAAGAAAAAGATATTTTCTTAAAAGAGAGTAATACATTTTTTAAATAATTAATTAATTTCTCGTTGAATTGAATTTTTTATTCAAATAAACACTAAGAAAAATACATATAAAAAATGAATTTTCTAGTGAATAAATTTGAGAAAGGGACTCTAAGCTTGAAAATTCAATTTTCAACCCTGCCTTCTTTTTCTTTGATAGCTTGCCATTCATGAAAAGAAAATGGAGTGATGATGATTAGTAAGTAATGGGTTAGAATCTAACACACTACATATTTTTCCCAAAACTTATTTCATGGGTAAAGTTGTTGTGGGTGAATTAATAGTAAATGTAAAAAGATAAATTAAAATAAAAAAAAATATTTTTGAACTTTTTATTTAATTCAAGTTATGAGTTCTTTTATAATCACTGGAATGGTGGATCAGAAAAGAAATAAAACAATAGCAAAAGTTATAAATATTCCTTAACAAAGAAAAGGTCAATCAACGTTGACAGTCGCCATTGAAAGGCAGAAGAAAGAAAAAGTGGGAAAAAGGAAGTTCCATACTTTCCACAAGCATTGATTCGCCAATCACGATGAAAGTGGAACAGTGAGTATAAGAAAGAAATAGAACAATCCCAATTTGCAGCTGCTTAAACTCTGAATTGAAACATCAGTATTGATAAGATTTGGAAAAAGAAAAGAAAATGGGTAAAATCAAAGCAACAGCATAATAATATTCACAAAATCATAATCTCGTATAGCATAAAAAAACAAAAAACAAAAAACACAGTGATTCAAGTGGAAATAACTTAAATTATACTTAGTATAGCAACAGGTATTGTAATACCAATTGAAACTAATGAAATATACTTCCAAATTCTTTGATAATCAATCAAACTGAACCTTTGATAATAATAAAAAAAAAAATCAAACTGAACCTTGTGAACCTTTATTTCCCACTTTAATCTCGCCGCCCGCACCGGCGCTGCCTCTCATTTCACCGCTAACCGCCACACCAACGCCTTGATACTGAGGCGGCACCATAACACCCCCTGGGGCAGTATAATAAACTCGCCTGTCGTACGCTGCCATATGTGCGTATGTAGAATCTGGTACCCCTCCGCTTTGCGGCCTCACCATTTGCTGTGTCATGCCGGATATTGGCGGGTGTTGTGTCGGTGAAGGTTGTGCCACCATGTTGTAAACGGGTTGCTCCCGGTAGACTTCGGATGGAATTCTCTGTACGTTGGTGTAGTAGCCTTGACCGGCTTGTCCGGTTACCGGTCGAACCATTTGTTGCGTTGCTGGTGCAGAAGCTGGAGCTGGAACTTGTGGAGGCGCGTGGTAGACGGTGGCCGGAGCATGTCCTTGTGCTGGGATCATGTAGACTGGATGTTCAGAGTGCGGAGGTGGGCCGGGGTTTGTAGTTATGGTTGCAGGGAAACCTCCGGCGGAAATTGGTTTATCCGACCAGAATCCAGCTGTAGCTGGCACATGTTGTTGGAAAGTTACCGGTATGTTCACCGGCGGTGCTTTTTCAGGCATCTTCTGTGCGTAGTATTCCCCAGTATAAGCCATGGAAGCAGCGTCTTCAGTCTTCTTTCGATACATAGCGAGCTGTTCTTGATCCCGAATTTGAAGTCTTTGCAATTCCTGTAACTGTCTCTGAATTTCAACGGGATTCAAAACATGATCTGTCCCCACGACTTCCGGTATCGGAGGCGGAGGTGGGTTCACCGGTTCCACCACGGGATCACGGATTTTCACCGGCGGAGGTTGAGGCATCCCCTTTTCAATCCCAAACAAGAAATCCACATTGTTTGGTGGAATCACAACTCCACCCGGAGTCGTGCCGGAATTTAATGCCTCTACGAACCCTTCCCGCTCCGATTTCGCCCCTTCGGAACCGAAATTCCCTGAGTCAGTCGCCGGAAATATGAAAAGCCGCATCCTCGCTGGCTTAGCCGAGGCTCGATAAAGCCGATCATACTCATGCATCATGTGCTCGAGATCATCATCATTAGTGACAGAAATAAGGGCGTCAAGGTCTTCACCGGGGAGCTGGTACTTGAACGAAACCTCACCGTCGCCACCGTCGCAAAGAGCTGAGAGCTTGGAGATCATGGAGGAGAATTTGATAGTGCGTTCAACAGCTAGGATCTTGGTCTCTCCACCGATGTAAGACAGCTGATTGTCATGAGGGCGAGGGTGGATCTTGCCTCCATAGCTGCACATAAACTTGGCCTTGTAATTTTGAGCATGTTGCGGTTGGTCGTCCCATGGCGGCGGGTTTTCGAAGTCGATTTCTCGGGACCGTGGCGAAGAGTTGCCGGAGTCTGGGTATGAGTTATAAGAGTAATTCTCCATTAATAAAATAAATTAAAAGAGGGCTTACTGAGAAGAAGAGTAAGGCTTACACTTCACAGAGAATCCATGAAGACAAGAGACTAATCTATAATCCTCTGCCGTATGGAGGGAAAAGAGGGGAGAGGGGATATGATGACCGATAAGCGTATGGGAATTGTGTGCTGCGACATATGGGCGTGGATGTTTAAGGGTTTATCCGGGACAGGTGGCATGCATTGAGAATGATAGGATGAAGAGGAGAGTGCCTAGTGGGGCCAGCAAGACTTTGAGGGAGTGTCGGTGGGGCCCAGCCATTTCATTGACAGAGCGAGGCACTGAACAATCCACGCGCCCTTTCTCTCATTTCACTTTGGTCATGGTGCTAACTGTAACCATGATGCTGCACGTGGCATGTGGGTCCCGAATCTTTGTCCTGGGCAATAGGACATGTGTCGAACTTCTACAAATCTCCAATTCTCACTTGCATATATTGCAATAAATAAAATAAAACTACTCTTTTTGGTTTTTTGTGCAAAGTATGAAAAGTTGACAAGTAAAATAATTTGAGAAAAGAACAAATACAATATTTATAATTATAAATATTAAATCGATAAGGTGTACACATCATCTGTTTTAACCTTTTTAATATCATTTCAATATTTGTAATTAACCTCTTTCTAAAGTTTACATCTTTCTCATTTAAGGTTTAATTAGTTCTAATATTTGTAATTTAACTATTTCTAAAATTTACATAGTATAGGCGAAAGAATTCAGATAATACTATTTTAGTGGAGACTTTGTTAATTAATGGAGCTGGTTCTAGTAGTTTAGCCAAAATGTAATTAATTAGTTGTCACTTTAATCTCAATTGGAAAATAAAATTTGACATGTACAAAGGTCATAGAATATGGTTACGAATCAAATGACTAAGTTCGCGAAGTACAATTCAAAAGACACTACATGCTAATAGGAATGCGAGTACAAAGATTGTTTATTAATGTAATTGCTTAAAAGCTATTTATTTCTATAAAAAAAATCCCTACACTAAAAAAATAAGTTACAACCTTTAAACCTCAAAATTAGTAGACACCAAAATTTTAAAAAAATAAAAATAAAAAGGTTATATTTGTAATTTAGAATTTGTTATTTCTTTTTTATCTTATCAAAGTCTCGTCAAAGAAAATAGTGTATCGAACTGCATTACCAATGTGCTTTTCATGTTATTGTGTATTGTTATTGTGTTCGTCATTCTTGATTCGTTACTCGATTAAGACTAACCTAATCCTCTATTCTTTAGTAACCAAACCATACAGTTCACTTATATGGGTTCGCATATGATGGGTTCAACACCATCATGTAGGCAGTCCCACACTCAAGAGGCACGTGTTAACCTTAGAATAGGATACGTGTTGACATGCATAGAGGCTTACCTAGTACGCTACATCCAAAGACCATACCTTATAAAAAAAAAATTTAACCTCCATAACGATGAAAAGGATACTCACAAAAACACTCAACATGTACCATAACTTATATCACAACCAAACCAAACAATATTTGATATATTTGATATATGTATTATATATAACAAAAATTATAATATTAAATTAAAAATTACTTAGATGATGTGATATTATATATATACATATATAAATATAAGCAACATTTTATTTCCTAAGATGATATCAACATCACGAAATCTAGATGTCTCACTTCACCGTGTCGGTTCCGTTAATTGTCAAAAGCATTTATCCTGCACCCATTTTAATTACTGCCACTTCAATTTTCAACGCCATTAATGGGGGTTCATTCATGCACACATCCCCTTCATTCTCACCTAATAATTGGGAGTCTTTTGGTTATGGGGTTTGACTTATTTAAAACATGGCTACAATCTTATCTGCTGTTCCATCATTGGTGAAATTTGGACGCATGTGTCGAACCCAGAAAAGAGAAGTTCAGAACAACATATTCTTACATAATGAAATATATTTAAAATATCAAAACATTACTGCAAAAAGCTTCAAATGAGACTAACCAAATGTTCTTGACAAAGCTCTACTGCAATGATTGGTGCATAGTTCAGACATGAAATTGCAGCGATCCTTTGTTACTGAGATTCAAAAGAAGTGTGTTCGGATATACTCAAAATTTTAAAGGTTCTTCTAGATATTTAAATGATTATACCTTTATATCTATGTCCGGAACCATCAGCAGCTGTTTGCAATTTCCTACAAAATAATGTTACCGTTGTCAATGAATACATATCTAATAGTTTTATGAAATGCCTTTTATGTAAACAAAATTTAAGCTTCTGAGTTGACTGAACTGAAAGTCAGAAACTAAAAATTTATGATTCTACATTGAATGAAGTATGTTCAACAAATTAAAATGGAATTTCACTGATACGAATCTTTTACCAAATCGGATTCTGATAAATAGCTTTAATGTCTAGTTGAAACAGTTTATAGCTTTCAGACGTCCTTTTTAATACAAAAAGCAACAGCAATGAAACAGTATCTCTCTTTCAATTGATGATAGAAATTCCAGAGCCGCATCGTTTTATATTTCTGCATTATTGCAACTCCTCCGCTGGAGCAAAGACTGAAGCTTTGAAGAGCCTGAAACATAAAAGCGTTAGTGATTTCCACCAGGAAGAACCAAAATCAAACTAAGCTTACCAATGGCTAAAAGAACCAGGTTTTAGAGAGAAAAAGATGAGCAAGAAAGCATGATAGGACGAGCATGATTAAAAAGTTTGAAGAACATACTAGCAATAACTTTAGACCAAGAGATGAGATCGATATTTCCGGAGAGAGTTTGGAGAACTTCACAATCTGGCTCCGTGAGATCTATTCACAAATGAACCATCCTGTAAGAACGATGTTAAAGTTCAAGAGTTTTTCCGATTTGTTAACTAACTAATCATTAGGGTGAGAAAACTCTGACAAACTTTCATCATTTCTTTGCAACCGCCAGTTAGATACCCCAATTCCGAATATAATTTGTCATTGCTACATAAAACTTAACCTACACAAAAGCTTCAGCTATCCATGTATGCAATTCAGAGCAATGCTTTAAACAACCAACTTTTCTTCATCCCATTCAGGTACAGCAACGTCTTCCCTCATCATAACAACATAATCATTGGGCACACTAGCACCAGCCTGTGCAAACATCTCCACCACAGCAGGCAACATACCATAGTACTTCTTCAACTCATTTACTAGTGGTTTCTCGCTTTGAGTATCTCGTACGTGCCAGACATACACAGGAGGAACTACATCATCAATCGTTGCCTCCTGCCATGCATGCTGCCCATCCCTCATCTGATGCTTGTAGGCTTGACAATTTCGAACCCTGTGACCTTTAGGTCCTACCTGTATTTCTGAACAGTATCCACAAGTTTGGGCAGCATATGTTTCCATAAGTCTTGAGGCTCCTGAGCGCATTCTCTCCCATGCCTCCATCCCACGAACAGCAGTAGCTGTACCAGATATCAAACAATTTTGATCAAGCCTAGTAGCCAAATAGAAAACTATAAGGTTATATCCATGCCAAATTTGCATATCGTATAACAGATTACATTTGAAACTACCTTGCTCCTGTTTTCATCCAAAATTTCAAGAATAATTATACAACGATTAACCGGAGAAGTTTTCCAAGAGGTTCGAGTATATTTGACAATATGAAGCAGAACTATTCAGATAAATAAGAAATCAATCATAAGTTGAGAACCGAAAGTATAATAACTACAATAACTGACCTTGTAGATCACAAGGCTGCATGTCCACAGACTTGTTATCGTCACTTATATTGTTTCTCTTCTGCCAAAAGCCACATGCATAAATATCTTCGCCAGGTGCATCTTCTTTGGGGAATCTCTTCTCAAAGTCAATTACCCTACCAGAAATACTGTAAGCAGGAAAGACTCTTCTTCTAGTTGGATACTCAGGTAGATCAATGCCTGCTTGGACACACAATTCTAGAATAGCTGGAATCCGATCCACTTGAAGCCGTTCATTATGAGAGACAGCTCTCCCTAGCCTGTCATAGAGATGAAAAGATTCCACCGGAGGCAAGACGTGTTCAACGGCACCTCTTCTCCAACAGTGCTCCTTGCTTGCTGCACTACCCATAACATTGCAGGTTCTGATCTTATGTGGTCGATGGCCAAGGTGAACTTCACCACACACACTGCACCATGAGAGAAAGACAGAGAATAGAAACTTCATCAATATCTATATGGCCAGAATGAAAATAACAAGCCTACATATTTAAGAAAGACATTTCTGGGTTTAATACGTTTAGCCTCCTTCCACGGTATGATAGTTCACTTTTGATATTTATAATCCACCTAGAACAAGCCATTGTCAGCATATACATATACATATTTCTAGTCTGTTTTTACCTGCATGAATATATGGCAATACTCTGGGCAACCTTAGAAACACAAGTGAATAGTTGGATTCGGTCAGCGTTAACTTGATGAGCAACTGGGATCAATTCGTTAACCAATAACCCATTTTGGGGTGGTTGTAGAATCCTTTCACGCACTATCTGTCTTTCTTTCCTCTCTGCTCTACCAATACGTTTCAATTCATTAATATTTGTCACCCACGGTTTTCTCTCTGTTTTCTTGAGCTTCCTTGGAAACTCTGTGCAAGTCTGTCTAATAGTGTGGAACCCATACCGATGCTTTAACTGATTTCCAACAATTAAGTTCGTGGAAGAATTTCGCAAAGCTAGTTCCCGCAGCTTCGTCATGATTCGAGTTTGTCTTGGCAACATAGCTGTTAATAAGGCTTTAGTTTTTCTGTTTTCTCTTTCATTTAGACATTTTCACAAACATTTTACAAGCAATGTAAAATAGAAATGCCAAATTCCCAATGTGTATATATGACAATATTTACACGAAAATCAATAAAATGGAACACCATGAAAAGACAGAGAGATAGCCTAACCTTCAGACTATTGCGAGTTAAAGTCACCGCCAATCTTTCAGAGAAGGAAATCTTGTTACATAAACAAACGCTCAATTATCAGAGCAGCCTGTTTGTGTACAATGTTGGATGAATATATATTTAAATTAAAAAAAAAAAAACTAAAACACCTTGTCCGTGAACTTAACTAGATCTGACCTGTAGCCTGTTCCTCCAAACTCGAAAGTTTTTTGAAATTTAAAAAGATTTGAATAAAATTATTATACTTAAAAAATAGATTTAAACAAATAAATTAAGCTCGTTTAAAATATATATTAGGCTCGAATTTAAATATTTACGGCATGATCTTGATCTAGTTCATTTTTAAAGTTGTTACTATACTAATTAAAAGTAAAATAAATTGACAAAAAAAATAAACCTTTAAAATTGTGAGTGAGTAAATTATTAAAATATCTATTTGTTTAATATCAAAATTAAGAAGTAGAGGATAGGTGTTTTTATAAAAAGAAAAGTAAAAAGTTCAACTGGCCCAATTTAACTACTCTTTTGGACAAGGCCTAATTGAAACACTAAAATTTGAGAAAGAAGAAGGCGAACAGATTGGTCCAACAATCCAAGAAATCGGGCTATCGGCAAATAGAAGTTCCTAGAAAAAACTATGGGTCAAATCGTAACCCAGAAACAAAGTCACCTGCTTCAGCTGTAAGCCTGTAACCGCGATTCTCGTTGCCCTTGCTATCACCTGCAAATAACTCTCCCTCCCTTCCTCCGAATTTCTCTGAAAAAAATCTCAAATTCCCTTATTATATATATATTTACAAGAATGGTAGCTTCGGCTGTTTCAGCTTCTTTCAATATCTCTCTCTGTACTCAAACCAGACCCACTTCTATTTCATCCCTTTCTCCCAGGTACATGTTTTCTCTGAATTTGAAATTTGTTTTCTTTTTTCTTTTTACTTTAAAATAATTTTAATTTTCAGAAACTCGACGAAGTTGATAGTCTCTGCATTGCCATCCCCTTCTGGAGACTCTTCTACAATGGGTAACTTCTTTATTCTTGAAATTCAATTAATTTCTTATTGACCTTTAATCTTGTCTTAATTTAAGTTGCACCCTTTGGTCAGTGCTTTGTAGACTATAATTTTGTCTTATTTATATTCAAGGTTTTTGGTTTTGGATATTTTGAATTGCTTGTGGTATCTGCTTTGTACATATAAATTGTGTACCTTTGTTTCAGGGTTATCTAGTAGAACTGCTGGGCTACCTATGATGATCAACAAGAGGGGCTTACTTGAATCCAATCCAAGGTTTCTTTATCTTTTTGCTGTAATTAACATATTACTGCTTTGTGTCTGTATTGGTTTTGAAGGATGAATTCGTTGATGGTTTAACGAAGGTGTCCCTTACACATTGTTAGGAACAAAAAGTCAAATTTGGAATGAAAATCCTTTGATCAAATTGTTAAGATTTTGCTACCTTCTAAGCTATATTGTATGTTAGCTATTGGATGAGACAATGTTCGCACCCCTCTACCAAACATACCATCAGTTGCAGTTTATATTATATTAGGCATCATAGTACTTTTTAATGTACAGCTACGATTCAATACAAGCTAAAACGGGGAATCCACCTGTGATGCCAGCTGTAATGACTCCAGGGGGGCCTTTGGACCTTTCAACTGTGTTATTCCGAAATCGTATCATCTTCATCGGGCAACCAGTCAATTCACAGGTTGCTCAAAGAGTTATATCACAGCTTGTGACTTTGGCAACTGTTGATGAAAATGCGGATATTCTGGTGTGGTTATAGCTTTACTAATTCTGTTTCCATTCTCTATTTTTCCATTTTTGAGTAGGTTGTAGGACTTCTTTATATCCAGATTTTGAGAACCTTCTCTTAGTTTATAACTTTAACCTATACCATGTCAGGTGTATTTGAACTGCCCTGGTGGAAGCACCTATTCAGTCTTGGCAATCTACGATTGCATGTCTTGGGTAAGATTCTAAACCTTTTTTTATCCCATTCTTCTGTATTTTTCCTTACTACTCTGTGGTATGAAATATTAGTACTTGTTCAAATGAAAAGGGTGCTGCATACTTTTTTCAAATAGTCTTATTTTGCAAGCATCAAATCGTCTTTATTTCAGATAAAGCCAAAGGTGGGCACAGTTTGTTTTGGAGTAGCTGCAAGCCAAGGAGCTCTCCTTCTTGCTGGTGGAGAGAAGGGCATGCGTTATGCAATGCCTAACGCTCGTATTATGATACACCAACCACAAAGTGGATGTGGGGTATGATTTAACTTTATTTGCATTTTAGTTGCTACATTTTGAAAAGAACAATCGGTAAAGTAGATAAGAAGATTTGAAATGGATAATACATATCTGGTTGACTTGTTCAATAGGAATGGTTATTACTATGACAGAAGCATTAATTTGTCGAAATATTCATGCAAAAACTCTAATTTAATCATTGCATTATTTATTATGATTAAAGCTTTGAATTATTGGTTTGATAAATGCATGCTTTCTTTGTATTTAGGTGTATGTTTTGCTGTAGAAGATAAACTCTCGTTTCTTGTGACTAAATTTGTGGCATTATATAATGATTTTGAAGTTCTTGAACTCTCTGATTTATCGTGCATTTATTGAAATTGATCGGACCTTACATTATTTCTTATATGATTTTGAAGTTCTTGAACTCTCTGATTTATCGTGCATTTATTGAAATTGATCGGACCTTACATTATTTCTTATCAAAATTGATTTCATAATGCAATATTTTTTTTCTTGAAGGGTCATGTTGAAGATGTCAGGCGCCAAGTGAATGAAGCAGTTCAATCTCGCCATGTAATTTCCTCTTCTTTAATTTTGCACTTTTTTCTGAGTAACCACCAATGAACCAAGTGGATCAAACTCCGTTTTATGCTTTCTGAATTTCCCCATTCCTATAACTGTGTTCTCTATGCTAATACGAATACACTCAAAGCACCAAAATACTCTACCAAACCTTTTTAGCCTTTTTACTGGTACTTTTTTTTTTTTTGCAGAAAATTGACAAAATGTACACGGCTTTCACCGGCCAACCACTTGAAAAAGTGCAACAATACACAGAGAGGGACCGCTTCTTATCTGTTTCCGAGGTAATGTTGCTTTCTGGTTGTGTTAAAAAAACATGATGCTTGTTCTTGCTTCTTTCGAGCATGAGAAAAGACGAATGACCTTGAGTTCAAATCGATTTTCCATTTTTAAGGGCCCATATTCCCTGTATGTTTAAATGGAAGCCAAGACTTAACTAACGAGTGTGCTATCTTGCTGTGGTGTTTTCTCTAACAGGCTATGGAGTTTGGACTCATAGATGGTGTGCTTGAAACAGAATATTGAACTCAGTTTGGGGGTTTTTTATGTCCTCCATTGCAATGCTGCAATTCATTTGCCACAATTGATATTCTAGAGCTTACTTTCATAGTTAATGGAGACTTTAACATTGTTATGAATTGGCATGTATAGACTTACAGGCCAAGTATTTTAAATTATGATTTTTGTTTCGGTCTCTTAAAAGGATAGTAAAAGTAGTGTGTTAAAATGAATCAATTTTCATGACACTGACAGTTACATGAATTCTGTCAATGATTCAATGCCTAATCGATTCAAACTTAGTACTTAAAAAAAAAGAAGAGTTAAAATTCTGCTACAAATTTAGTCTATATATTGTAATTCGATCAATTCATTTTGCTATCAGTCTCATACCATGCTCAAGTTGTCTCGAATTTAACTATTTTTAGCTCTTTCTATCATGATCAAATGGTAAAAATTAAATTCATTAGCTAAAAGTACGTAACTTTTTGAAAATCACTTGGAGATATTGAATGTTTACATATGATAAATTAGAATACAAGGACTACATCTATAATAAACAGAATTTAACCTACAAAAATTCTACAGTTCAGTGTTTGGACCTTCATGTATGAAACATACATTAAATTGAAACATATAATAATATGGATATGGTGTTAAGATCATCTAAAAACCTATACATTTCCTTTTTTTTTTTAAAAAGGAACAGAAATATGCTGAATATGTATACTCATATTGGATATTCAGATTCACCCAAATATAAGTAAACAACAAGCTCCCTGATGATCTAGCAACTGCAACACTAAATGATCCCATTTCAATCCTCCCATGACCCTAATTTTGTAGGACTGTAAATGTCCAATGATGCATAAACAAAGACAAAAAGACAAACTACTATTCAACCTGTGGTTATAAAAATTACATAGCTTGGAGATGGGATGCTTCCCATAAACAATGGCTTTGCACTATAATTTACATAATTAATACAGAAGATGCCATCCCTCTGAAATTCTACAACAACAAACTTAAAGCAACGAGTTCATTAATTTAACGCATATAAAACTATGGATTTTTCATCATTTGGCAATTTAAATGCACATTGAATCCAAAAAGACAAACACCCTACCTACTGACCACCATCCTCCGAGAACCTACCATCGAAAGGTGTCGATGGGTGGGCGGCGGCAGTTCCCGAACCGTTCTGCAACTCAATCACAAGCCATCTAACAGCTTTACTCATCTGCTCCAAACGGACGGCACTGATGGGGGGCAGCCCAGTCGACGGCTCCGACGAATTCCCGGTGGCTTCATCGACTAAGCACTCGGATCCTATCCTTTGTTTGATTGACTCAACAAACTCCTCAGCTTGATCGCAAGCCAGTCCGAAGGTTTCCCATTTTTGTTTAAAGCTTTCCAATGCCGTATCGGTGGATTCCGTCTTTTGGGCAGCCGAAGATCCCTTAGTTTCGAGGACATTACCTGCTGCTGCAACAAATTCTTGGTAGGCTTTGTTTAAGGAATCTACTATGTTATCCATTACTCGCAGATGGTCGTTGATTGAGAAAGCTGTTTCGGGTTGAGGCGGAATAGAGTAGTTTTTTTACCACAGCAGCCCCCCGCCGGTCGTGGAAGAGAAAGAGAGCGTCACTAAGAACGATATGGGCCTTTTGTTTGCAATATTTGGGTTTCGTTTTTTGCTATTTGTTTGTGCTTATTTTGGGTCAGAATACTTCGTTGTTTCGGTTTGCTTACAACTGCAAACAATTACTTCACCATATTCTCACTCGCAAAGGACTTTTCGAGCTCAATTTGCATGTCAGGGAACTCCTCCATAGATTCTCGTGTGAGCCGAACCCCTTCTTTCTATAGCTTATAAACAAAATGCAAGAGACTTGTCCCAATGTTAAGTTGTTTTAAAATACCTTTTATTTCAAACAAAGTTTACACCAAAGTATTATTAGCTGAAATTATTAATAAGTTCGTTTTAGTGACTAATAATTGAATTGTTCAAATTTTTATATTTAAGTTATCAATGTTTTAAAATCGATGCTATATGATTTTCTCTGTTCGTATTGTCTACACTAATCAAAAGTTTTTCCCCCTTTTTTTTATAATTCAACTTAAATTTTCTTTTCATGAAATAGCTTTGGACATCACAAACCTATGAACCAAAATTCAAACAGTTTTGTTCTCTGATCTCTGATCGTATGTTCTTTTACTCGTTAACTGGTATTGATCCACCATACCGATCATCAAATCATCACTTAAAGCTCATTAACGAAACTTTTTTAAAAAAAATTAACTACTCAATGATTTGAATAAAAACTTTTGATTAGTTTAATGATTTAAATGAAAACTTTTAAAATAGTTCAGTGATCATATTATAATTTTTTTAATTAAATAACCAAAACAAAAACTTACTAATAATTTAGTGACTATTATATAGTATTTTTGGGCTTTCTTTGGACCTTTTGTTATATTGATTTTCATAAAAAAAAATCTAAGTTTCAAAAAAGATAAAAAAAATTATAAAAAATTTCAAAATTTAATAAAAAATATAATAGTATAATATAATATTTTAAAAATTATAATTTTTTATCTCTTATTTTTTTTTGAAAGAAATTTTCAAATGTTATATGCTGTTAAATTTTTGTGTTATTGTTTAGAATTATCCAGATTAACAATAAAGTTTTAATTTGATTTGTTGAAATTCTTTTAATTTAATTAGTGAACTCCATCTACTTATTTGTTTTAGGCTTATGTTTGGGCCTGATCTTACATGGGACCTGGCCAACTTCCCCCATTTATGAAGTGTTGTTTTACCGAAAAAAATTGTACTAAATATTAGAAGTTATAAACTTCAATATTAAGATATATTTTATTTAAATAATAAATTATATTTGATAAATATACATATGTAATAATATTAGAAGGTTACTAACAGAGGTAAAGTCAGGAAATTTTTTTAGGGAGCCAAAATTAAATTATAATTTTTACAATAATAAAAATATAATTTTTAAAGGATTAAATCAAAATTTTATTATTTTTAAGAGGATCAAAAACTATTTTAAAATTTTAAAAATTTTAAATGATTAATTTTAAGGGGCTCGGTGCACTGCCAACCCCCTAAATTCCTAGTTACTAATAGCATGTTTAGTATTATATTTTTAGATGTCCATATTTAATTTTAACCACGAGCTTTTCATCTTTAAAGAATGTATGGAAACACTTTTCTAAATTAATGAAGAGGTAACACTGTTGAGAACCAATAATGATGCCAGTTTTATGAATAATTTGTAAAATTTCATTTGCACCTAAATATACAGTAAAGTGAAAGCATCTCACCCACTATAAAAATTGGTAAGTATATATATGTATAGACCTAGAATATGCTCTAAAGTGAGTATGCATATTCAAATATTGGTAAGCATAGATTTTGGTACTATACTTTTCTAATGAAAAGGAAAGGGAAAAAAATAAAAGAAATAAGTAAACTATAATAGAGGCCATTTTTATTTCTGTCATCCACCTATTAAAATTTATAAAATAATTATTTAATTATTAGTAAATTATTTTTTGATCACTCAACTATAAAAAATTATAAAATGATTACTTAATTATTCAATTAGGCCCAAACTTGGGGGTAATTTGGGAGTGCGGCCGCCTAGGGTCCAAGACTGGAAACGGTACAATTTTTTTTTAATTTTGTTTTTTATTAAAGGAGCCCAATTTATTATATTACATTTTATAATTTTTTGTAAAAAGGGTTCCAATTTATTGTTTTGCCTAATGCTCAAAAATATCAATATCAATATTAAATTTTGTCTTCTTTTTTTTTCACAAACTAGCTAATGTAAAAATGGAGACACAAAAAATCCAATATAATTGGGTGACCAAAACAACAAAACTGAATAATTGAGTAATCATTTTGTAACTTTTAATAGTCTAATGACTAAAAAATAAATTACTAATAATTGAATAATCATTTTATAAGTTTTCATAGTTAAATCACTACTAATATAATTTATCCAAAAGAATTTAACAACATTCAAACAAAAATTATAAGCGCACAAAGTGTATGGGAGATCAAATGAACCATGCTTGAATAGGTACGAGAGTGTTTGTGTTTTAGTGTCGAAGACCCAAGATTCAACACGCAAAGGCACAATCTCGTCTACATGCATGCTTAACATCTGTACAAACAAAATCTTCGAAAAAAAATATTTTTCCCCTCAAAATTTTCATTTCAAAGGAGCTCAAGAACTATAATTCTCAAACTGAACAGTAAAAAATAAATAAATTCAACAAAAAAAAATTGAACTCTCACTTGTTCCCATTAAATTCCATCCAAAGATCGAAAATGAAAACCAAACATGTTTATATTGCTGAAAAACATGATGATAAGAAAAATAAATAGATAAAAAGAAGAGAAAATGGAGTTACCTTCTCTAATCATCAAAATCAACAATGGAATGGTCGAAGATATCGATCATGTCCTCATTAACAGGGAACGTCGTATTGGCCGTTATCCTTTGCTTCACGGAATCAACTAATTCTTGAGCTTGATCACATGCCGCTTTGAACGTTTCCCATTTCTTTTTGAAATTTTCCAATGCAGTATCCGTTGCCGCCGTGCGCTCACAATCGGAAGACGCCTTTGTTTCCAACACAGCGGCGGCGGCATCAACGAATTCTTGGTACGCATTCTCTAGGCAATCCACAACCTTCTCCATCACTCTTCCATCCAACAATCAAAATTCAAAAATAGCATTATAATTTATTTAATTCTTTGTTTGATTGAATGGAAATTGAATCGACGAACAAAATCCCTAAACCGTAATCAAAAGCCAAAAAAAAACTTATTTTCATCGATTAATAACTAAAAAGATCGAATAAACTTGTTCTAGAATAAGATCAGATAAGCGCATTTAGCGTAAAAGAAATTGCATGAATTACCTTTAAATCGAGAAGCCGTCGAAAAGGTCGAGGAAAAACGCAGGAAAAAACAGATATTTAAACTTGAAATCAGTGGAAGAGGCAGGATCTTTGGCAATACTTGGATTTTGGCCTTTTCTTCATATATGGTAAGTACTCGTTACTTTCGCCAATTCCAAATTTATTTTTAAGTTACACAATAATTATAAATTACAGGTCTAATAAATAATTTAATATTTAATATTTATCTTTTTATTTGATTTTATTTTTTAATTAAGTTTGACTTTTAATTTTTAGAAAAAAGTTGAATAGTTTATTAATAGGGATGTTGACTAAAATATTAATGTTTTAATTATATTGGTGTGGCAACTCGTATGGCAGTTCACATATAATTTATGCTAGTATGACACTATTTGTCTTATATATCACATTGATAAATAATTTAAAATTTATAACAATATTAAAAAAATAAAAAGTTCATAAATTTTAAAAAATAATATGAGTTACACGTGGGTTATCATGTGAATGGTCATATTTAAAATTTTAACATTTTATTCAATATTTCAAATTAAAGAAACAATAATTTAGCTTTTTTGAAAGGTTATGATCAGATTTGACTATTTTTCAAATGTCAATAGTCAAATTTAACTAAAAAAAAAGAATAATAGTTAATTTGACAAAAGATATAAACATTAAGAGTTATACCTAATATAAATAATAAATGAAGCTTTAGTTGAATGAAAGTACAAATGTAAAAAACTAAAGAGGCATGGTTCAAATCCTATTACGGAATTATGTATTTATTTTTCTATTTTCCTATATAAAATGACAAGCACGATGATATTTTTATCTTTTCACAACTAAGTTAATGCCAAATTAATCCGTTTCACCAATTTAATCCGAGAGTATATAATAAGTATAGATATAATCACAATTACAATTACAAATAATACATTGTAGAGATATATTTAAACAAAGTAGAATCAATACGTACAAAATTTATAAATAATATGACTTAAACTAAAATAAATCTAGAGCCTCTGTACGGAACTCTTAATTGGTTAGTAGGGAAAAAAAATACAGTTTTTAAATATTTTTTATGAATTAAAAAATGTGAAATAGCTTAATTGTTATTTTTTCTAGATTAAATAATTATTAATCAGATCTATGAATCTAAATTAATGAACATAGTTTTAATTTTTGAATGAAATTATAAAAATATTAAAATAATATAAATTCATACTAAAATGAAAACAAAATGCAATGTTGATACCATATCAATTTTTGTAAACATGGACCATGTATATCATTACAACACTGACAGTTTAATTCGACTAAGTTTGGTTAAAATAGCTTTAGGTGACTCTACTTTTCATATATTTAGAATTTATTTTTTTATTTTTATTTTTAAAAATTTAATTTTTATATTTTTAAGATTTTATATAACTTTTTAATACATATATTTATTACATAATATTTTTACTTAGATCAAAAGTTTTCATAAATATAATAATAAGGTTAAAATATGTTGTTAGCTTCTTTGATAATATGAGATTTAGTTCCCATACTTAAAACATTAAAAATTAAATCTTACATTTTCTATTTAAAAATGTTAATCTAGACATTAAAATTATAAATATTTTCTGTCAAAATTTGTCAAATTTAAATAATTTTAAAATTATAATATTGTAGTAAAAATATAAAAAAATAATTTATTGTTAATATTTTAATATTTAAAATATAAATTTTAAATATTTTTAAGTAATTAATATTAATTATTTATAAAAATTAATTCAAATATATAAACTATATTTTAAATATTAAAATATAACATATTTTAAATATTAAAATATATAATATCACATATTTAAAATAAATTTCAATAGGAAAGTAATTACATACCCAATATAAATATTATATAAAATACTTTATAATGGTTAAAATTATCTTTTGTTCCTAAAAGCTTTTTTACCAAAAGTAGAAGCTAACAAAAATTACTTTTACTTTTGGATTCAAAAGTACTTTTCGAAAGCATTTCTGACTCTAAAAATTATTTATTTAGTATTGCTTATAACTCTAAAAACGATTTTAACTCTAAAAGCATTTTTTAGAAGTAATGTTAAACTAAGCCATAATCATACTAGCACGACAGTTGCGTGACAATTTTTTTGACAAATTAATTTTTGTTTTATAAACTTTAAAATTAAGTTATTTCTATTTTGATAAGTCAAAATATTATCATTAATAAAAAAATTATCAAATTAATAGCTTCACCCGTTAAATTCATTTTTATTTCCTTTACACCGTAAAAGAAATTGACTAGTGAAGTACAATTCAGCTTTAATAGAATATATGAAAATATTTTTAAAAAACTGCAAAATGATTGAAGGAATCCGGAAATATCTTAAGATAATCTTTAGGTATCATGGGCAACTCTAAAACATTTTGAAAGCTAAAAGATGTCATCCAATTTTTTATTTAATTTCTGATAAATTTAATATAATTAGTTTAATTATATTTTTTACATGTTCTAATGAATCTAAATAAACAAGAATATTACATAATTTAATATTATAAATCGTAATTAATTATATATTTGACATGTTCAGAGGAATGTAAAGAAAAAAAATTATGGTTAAAAATGGTAAAAATTCTTAGCTTACAGTTTGCAACATTTAATCATACACTACGTTATTAGTAATCCCATCCTTTAGGGACATTTTCAAAGTCAATCATTTTGACTAAAAAATAATAAAATAATTAAAATATGAATTTGTATGTTGATTTGATGATCATGATGTTCATCATCTTAAATGTGGTTTGGATTCAAATAACGCTAGTTGCATTGCTGTTAGGATTTTATCCTGATATTTTTATAATTTACCAAAAAAATTAATATAAAATAAAAATATTTATAAATATTAAAAATAATCAAAATATCACTATGTAAATATACACTATATCAAAATTAATATCACATAATTAAAACAATATTAAAAAGTAAAATTCCTCAAAAAAAAAAACAACAATATCACTTGATTTATTAACTCAAATTTACCAGTGGAATGATACTTTTAAAAATAAAACCAGTGAAATTTATGGAATATATAATTAAATTTATTTATAAAATAAAAAATAAAAAATTTCAATTGTAAATCAAATTGATTTACTTATAATCCCAACAAATTCGATAACCTAACAATAAATACAACCAGAAGAAAGATTTGATGCCTCACTTTTCAAAAGAACTCTAATCTCATCCGAATTACTCTAATTTAATTATATTCCATATCTCTCTGAATCTTCTAGTCTTCAACCCTTTGAAATTCTAACACTCTATCACTCCCAAATTGAAATTTTCTAGAAATGAAAGAACACGATATCATGAGGAAAAGAAAAAGCACTCATGTCGAAGAATATCATCGAAACAACTCACAAGCTTTCGATGGAGAAGATGAGGATTTGGTTAGACTATCATTGTCTAATAATACAAGGAGTGACTATTTTAACAATTAGAGTTATCGTTTGACATTATTATTTGGTCAAAACTCATAAGACATTTAGATAACAATTAACATAGTTTAAATATTTTCGGTATTAGAATTGGATTTATAGAAGGTTGAGATAATGTTTGATTTTTAATGTTAAACTCTGTAGTATTTTTTATGCTAAACTGACTTTTGACAGGAATGGAGGACTAATAGTGCTGTTTGCAACATGTTCGCTGTTTTACATAAAATAATATACTTTTCAATCTTGTATTAGTTATGTGATATTAAATTTGATATTACTTGATTTATTAATTCAATTTAACCAGTGAAATGATACTTTTAAAAATAAAACCAGTGAAATTTATGGAATATATAATTAAATTTATTTATAAAAAAAAAAAACGTGATTCGATAATTCTATCCCTAAAACAATTTTAACTTAAAATCAAATTGATTGACTTGATAAATACGATCAGAAGAAACTTTTCAAAATTTCAAAAGAAGTATAATCTCATCCAAATTAGTCTATAATTTATTCCATTTCACTCTGAATCTTTTAGTCTTCAACCCTTTGAAATGCTAACACTCTATCAGTACTCTCAAATTGAAATTTTATAGAAATGAAAGAACACGATATCATGAGGAAAAGAAAAAGCACTCATGATCATCGAAGCAACTCACAAGCTTTCGATGATGAAGATGAGGATTTGCTTAGACTATCATTGTCTAATGATACAAGGAGGACCGGAGCTAGATTGTCGGAAGAACATTCTAGTATTCCTCCACTCTCATCCTTGTCGGTGATGCCACCGCAACAATCATCACCTCAACAGCAAGCAGCAGTCGCAGCCGCAGTTTCATTGTCAATGCAAACGCTGCTTTCTCAACCGATTCATCCTCTCACCTTATCAACTTCTCATATCCTTTTTAACCCTGGTTTTATGTCACCTCCGGCGGCTTCTTTCGTTTATTCCCAGGAACCTGTCTTGTCGGTGACGGGGTCTTCCTCTCAGGCTGTTCTCAGCTCCTCTATATTATCTCAATCTTTGTCTCAGGGTCCGGACTTATCGGTACCGGCGGCTGCCCCTCATAATCTTATCAACTCATCGTTAGTATCCCAAACTTTGTCTCCTGGTTCCCTTTCTTACCCTCAAGAACCTGTCTCGACGGCGGTGGCGGCGCCTGTTTCCATCACTAGCAGCAGTTCTCCTCGACCTTCACGTGTTCGGAGGAACCCTACACAAAACCTACGAGAAGGTAAAAGCGAGACGGTGGAACCACCATTCCCATGGGCCACGAACCACCGAGCCACGGTCTATAACATTAACTATTTGTTATCCGAAAAAAACATATCCAAAATAACCGGTTTTGTTCAATGCAAGAAATGCGAGAAACAGTACTCCATGGATTTTGATTTGAAAGAAAAGTTCAGTGAAATCGGGAGCTTTATAGCTGAAAACAAGAACTCCATGCACGACAGAGCCCTTCTTTCATGGTTGAACCCTGTACTACCCAAATGCAAGTACTGCAACCAAGAAAACAGTGCTAAGCCGGTGATTGCCGACAAGAAAAAAGATATAAACTGGCTGTTTTTGTTTTTGGGACAGCTGTTGGGATGCTGTACTTTGGAGCAGTTAAAGTATTTCTGCAAACATACCAAGAATCATCGTACTGGTGCTAAAGATCGGGTTCTTTATCTTACTTATCTTGGACTCTGCAAACAACTTGATCCTACTGGCCCTTTTAGCCGATAAAAGCTTCATGTAAACTGAGGTGACAAGGTAACTCAGTTTAGGATCCCGCAGGTTGTCTTTTTAAGCATTTTAAATCTTCATTTTATGCTGTTACTACATTAACTTCACTGTTTTATTAATGGCTACAGCATGTATTTCTTGTGTTAGTAGAAATAATTTGTAGAATTCTTTTACTTTATATATATATATTACTAATATCCAGAATTCTTTTATTTTATAGAATTTATATCTTCTTTTGGAGAGGTGGCGCTCGTGAGGACCAAACACAAAGTGACGGTCCATCCTTGTTTTATTTTTCAAGTGTTTAGTGATTATGTTAATTTTTAAAAAATAGTGATGATATAGTTTTCAGTTTATTGAATGTAAGAACAGATGAGATTTCACAACTTCTTATACATTATTACTTAAAGGTTGTTTTTAGATTTTCTAAAGTTTATATATTTTTAATTTTTATTTACTTTTTATTTTATTTATTTTAATATTATATTATTCTTTAAAAATTCTACGTTTAAAAATTTTGATATTGTTTAAAAATATTAAAAATAAAATGTAAAATATAATTTTTATAATTTGAAATCTATATTTATTAAATAATTTAATTATATTTTTATTATTGTTGAATTTTGAGCTTGAACTCCAATGGAGGAAATAGATAAATATTGTCTGCAAACCCTAAGTTATAAAGAAGAAAATGGAGTTTTTAGTCATTTAAAAAAATAATTTAAACTTTTATCACTAAAAATATAAAGAATTAAAAGAACTTTTGTTCACTTTATTTCCATAATTAACTTACTTGTCAATAAATTATAGACTAAAATTCTAGGGTCTCTTTTTTTATCGGGAATAGAGCAAACCTGGTATCGAAACATAATTTTAGTTATGATGGATTTGGAAAAAAAATAAAAATTAGGTACTAAATTAAAAGTAATGAAGTACTTTAGAGTGGAAATGATATTTTAAGTCTTTAATTTTTTTTTATTTGAAAAGCAAGTTTGTTTTATTTTCTCTTTTTATTTTTTAAATATTTTAATTAATCTGCAAATTAAATATAAATTAAACTCTTTTAAATATACTAGACTCGTATACGTATTAAAATTATAAAATTATAAAACAATTATTTGTTAAAATTATATACAATAAATAATAAAATATATTATTTGAAACTAATTAATAATAACATATGGAATATCTAAATTATTAAAATGAAAAAGTTAAATTAAAGTAAAAATAATTATAAAATATATTAAAATGAAGTTTTGGTTGAGTGAAAATTTTAAGATTTTATTAATTCAATTGATGCAGGTTGAAATCGTATCGTATACATATTTTAATTGATTTTTGTTAAAATAAAAATACTAAAATATCTTAAAATAGTGTAATTTATTTTAATTATGAAATGTTATTTTCGTAATTTTTTAATCGAGTTGGTAACCTAATTGAGGTGACATCAACTTAATAAAATATATTATAAGTAGTATAGATGTGCAAGTGGTGAATGTAATAAAATATGCATTTAAAATTAAAATGTATAAAAATATAAAAAAAGAGCTTTAACTAAATGGTAAATTAAAATTTTTATTAATATAATTGGTGTGAATTGAAATCTCACCATAAATATATTTTTAGTGAAAACTCTCAAATATGATTCTAAGCGCTTACTCCTAGTAATTATATTGAAGAGCATAATTGTTTAAAAATCACATGTCTCTATTTATTTATTTAAGGATATAAAATTCGAATTAGAGATTAGAAAATTCTATTATTATTCTATTAATTTCATTTAATATTAATATATAATTTAATTAAATAAATTACGATATTTTTATTTTAATTATGGAAGAATATTTCTGTAAGTTTCTAACCGTGTTGGTAACCTGGTTAAGGATGACATAGATTCAATCAGGAGCTTAACCAATAGTATAGATATGCAACTGATTAGCTTAATGATAAATTAAATGTTTTATCAATGCAATTAGTGTGGGTTCTATATCTTTTTATTGATTTTTAAAGTGAAAAAACTAAAATATTTTCGATTAATATTAATTATTTTAATTACGTAAGAACATTTCCCTAACTTGCTAAAGTATAAAAAACTTCATCTTAATGGTAAATTAAATGTTTTACCAATGCATTTAGCTTGGGTTCTGTATATTTTTATTAATTTTTAAGTGAAAATATAAAAATATCATCGAATGATACTGTTTATTTAAATTATAAAATGGTGTTTCTATAAACTTTCAACTAAATTGATAATCCGGTTGAGAGTAACACTAATTCAATTATAAGCTTAAATGATGTACTTTTTTTTATTTAATTCTTTGTGGTACAACTATGAATTCTAAATGAACATGCTAGTGCAGCGCTGATGACTCACGTAAAGGGACCAGTATGAGAAATGTTCAAGTTGCAACTCAATATTCGATTTAGTTTCTTTTAAATGCATTTAAAAATTAAAAATGATCGTATAATAATTTATTTGACCTCTAAATTTTATAAAAAATATTATTTTATTGTTCTATTTAATTTTAAAAGATGTAAAAATTTAAGTGAAAGAGTAAAATAATTTTTTTTAAGTTTGAAAGAAATATAAATATGAATAATGTATTTAAAATTTAATTTGTATAATTGGTGGGTTTATTTATTTTTTATATTATGTTTATTTTAGGTTTGTACTTAGGAATATATTTAGGTATGGGCTTTGGTTAAAGTATTTTTAAAATATATTAAAATTTTTATCATATGTGTATGCGTGTGAAAATCACAGATTTAAAATATAAATGTATGTTTAAAAATAATATATAATAAATAATGAAATGTATGATTTAAAACTAATTAATCATAATAACATATGTAATATGTATGATATAAAATAAAAAAATAGATTAAATTATGAGTAAAGTAAAATTTAAACACATAAATAAATTAGATAAACAATACTAAATGCACTATAATTATTTATCATGGTTTTGACAACAATTGTGGGCAATTGTGGGTTAATGTCAAGTTGACTTATAACACCAACTTCATTAATAATATTAGTAATACTAGAAATTATATCGCACGCATATATATGTGAAAACTACAAATATAAAACACAAATGCATGTGCAAAAATAATATACAATAAATAATAAAAATATGACTTGAAACTAATTAATAATAACATATGACATATATACGATATTAAAATAAAAAAATAGATTAAATTTTTTATCATGTTGTTGTCATTAATCTCGAGTTAACTTGTAATACAAATTCAATTAAATATATTATTAATATATACAAATCATATAAGTAATAAAGTATGCATAATAAAATTAAAATATGTATAAATATTAAAATAAAGTTATTACTAAATAGTAAATTAAAAATTTTATTAATGTAATTTAAGCGAATTCAAGTTTATGTATATTATTATTTTTTAAAATAAAAATAAAAATATTTATTCTAATTATGGAAAGGCACACTATTTTAATCAAATTAATACCGCATCACATTAATACAGTGGCACTCAGTTGTCCGGAGTCACGTGACTTGTTAAGATTAAGTAACGCCGATACGGCCACGTACTGGAGGAGGAACATAGCGTAGATAAAAACACGCTGAGAAAAGAAAAGAAACTAAAAGATAAAAAAAGGAAAGGCTGCGAACGAGCGAGAGGCGCGAAGACTGTGGAGGGAAACAAAATTTTCATTCAATCATTCTTAAATCTGTTAAAAAGACATAACGGAACCAAAAAAATAAAAATAAAAATAAAAAAGCAGAGAAAAGAAAAAAAGAAAAAATAAGGAGGCAATGGCAGCAACGGCCACAAATACGAAAGCGATAACGCTATCGGTGTTAGGAAGGAGCTTCTTGATTCAGAAATGACAATCCGAAACGTTAACATTTATGTTTTTTCGGTAAAACATTTTGCTATTATTTTAAGTGACGAAATCTGATTGGATTCTAAGAATTTTGGTGGACCGAACATGGATCCGATGATCGAACTGTGCGACATTATAGCGAGACGTCCGGAGCAATTTAGAGACAAACTAGCTTGGATTTGCGGTAGGTGCCCGCAGCCGGAGACGTTACAGAACGACTCGCCTAGGGCATCAAGGTCGCAACTCCATGCGGTGATTGGCGTCGCGCGATTTCTTTCTAAATGTCCCTATTCGAGGGATGACCGACCTATATCGGTGACGCTAGAGTTTATTCGGGCCATTCCGTCATCGTTTCATCGTTCTTTTTGGCCGCAGTCTTACAACAACGATGCAATTTCTTCATTCTTCGTTGATTTCTTGAAATACATTTCTGAAACCGCTAATGCATCTCCCGATTTGGCTTCCGAGATCGCCGAGTATTTCGGGGAGGTAGTTACTACCTCCGTCAGTAACCAGGAAGGAAACGGAAACGATACGGTAATTTCTAGGGCTTTCCTGCTGGCTTTGTCAAATAACTTCCCGCCAGTTTTACAGTCTGATGCTGATCAATTGATAGATCACCTTTTCGATCAATTATCTACGTTACTTACGGCGTCACAGGGGGAGATTCCAGGAACCTTCGATACTCAGGCTGCAGCCAATGGAAGTAGTGTTTATTGGAATAGTTATGCTGATCACATGAATTTCAGTATCGATGGAGGTGGGGCTATGTTTGCGCAACAAGTTGCTTCATTCGAGGACGAGTCCATGGAGAGCTTGGAGAAGCAAGAAGTTGCTTTTAAATTGATTGCTCATACTTTGGAAAAGGTGAGCATTGATCAAAAGCATTTGGAGCAAGTGAGATTAATTGCAAAGAAGCAGCTTCAATCTATGTCTGCATTCCTAAAGGTAAATGCCAACGGAAGCCTTGGGCTGTTCTATTTATTTCCGTTAAATTAAGGCACCTAAGTAATGCATTTTATTGGAAAAGTATGAAGAAATGGGTAACTTGTACTCGTTTTGTAGAATAAGTTAGCATTTGAACCTTGTAGAAGCAATGTATAATGAAAAACGAGATGGTCACAACTTTTGATTTGGTATCCAGATTAGGAAGCGTGACTGGAATGAAAAAGGACAACCTTTAAAAGCCAGAATTAATGCAAAACTATCAGCTTTTCAAGCTGCTGCTAGGATGCAAATTAAAAGTCTTGTCTGTCTTGATGTGGACGCAAAGACCTCTAAGAAATTGGTGCTTGAGACTCTTGCATTGTTGATAGATGCTGCTGAAGCTTGTCTGCTCTCTGTATGGAGAAAGTTGAGAGCTTGTGAGGAGCTATTCATTTCCTTGCTTTCTGGAATTGCACAAGTTGCTGTCTCTAGGGGAGGGCAGCCGCTGCGTGTTTTGCTCATTCGTCTCAAACCCCTTGTGCTGGCTGCATGTATGCAGGTATGTTTTGTAGCTGGGTTTTAGATTCTAAATCTCGAAAATTTACTTATAGATAGATTTTTTTTCCCTTTTCTGTTTTTATTTTCGTAACAATGTGAATGTAACAGGCTGATACCTGGGGCAGCAGCCAAGGAGTCATGTTTGATGGTGTTCTTAAGACATGTTGTGAGATTATTGAAACTGGCTGGGCCAAAGACCGAGCTCCAATAGATACATTTATCATGGGATTAGCTACAAGCATTCGTGAGAGAAATGATTACGGGGAGCAGGTCGGTGGTATTATATTAACCATTGAATGATTAAGTCAAACAGAGAACTGCATGTGCTTGTGTGTGGGCCTAATGCACTGAACAGAGTTATACATGCAACATTTATACAAACATACCTTCTCTTGATATGTGGTTTAAAGTCTTTGTTCTCAATTTAGTTTAAAAGTCTGTTCTTTTTCTTTTCTTTTCATATCTTTTTGCCAGAGCATTCTGCATTTGCATGTATAGAGGTTGCTTTTTACTTTTGTTTAATATGGATCAGTAATGTTATCTGTTGCCTATGAGATCTTAGTAGGCTATTTGCCTGTTTAGGTGGTAGGTATGTTTCCTTTATTTATGCTTATACTTAACAAATAGCTATTACCCCGTTTAAGTTTACTTCTTCGCTATGTTTACATGGTCATGCAAATTTCAGGATGATAAAGAGAAACAGGTAGTTCCAGCAGTACAGCTTAATGTAATACGTTTGTTGGCTGATCTAAATGTTGCTGTCAGCAAGCCTGAAGTGGTTGACATGATACTTCCTCTTTTTATTGAAAGCTTAGAAGAGGGTGATGCTATAACTCCAAGCTTATTGCGACTTCGAGTATGTATTTTGTAATTATAAATTTAAAAATTTCTTTTTCTGCTATTTAGGTATACAAGTAACTGAAAGATTTGACTAATACTCTTTCTTGTTTAGATCACACGGCATGGTTTCTCAACTTTGACATGTACTCAATTTACTGCAGCTTCTTGATGCTGTATCTCGCATGGCAAGTTTAGGTTTCGAGAAGTCATATAGGGAAACAGTTGTTCTGATGACGAGAAGTTACTTGAGTAAACTTTCAAGTGGAGGGTCTGGAGAAAACAAAACTTCGGAGTCAGAGGCCACCACAGAACATTTTGAGGTGTGCATTATTTGTGAGATAGAAGTAACAATTTAGCTGTCTGGTAGTTTTTCTTATTGGTTTGGTGCTCACTCGTTCAATCACATTCTAGACTCTTCCTGCGGGATTTCTTTTGATTGCCACTGGTCTTAAGAATGCTAAATTGCGCTCAGACTATCGGCATCGCTTGTTATCTTTGTGCTCTGATGTAGGCTTGGCAGCTGAATCAAAAAGTGGCAGGTAAATATTTTCTGATTAGCAATATATTTGTCTTTCCTTATAATTTATGTATTTTGCTGTTCTCTGTTTTATGGCTTGCTTTCCGCAAACTTCTTTTTTTGCTATCCTCATAATACATGTTCCAAATATTTTATTTCCAGTATCTCAAATCTTGCAGGAGTGGAGCTGGTTTTCTGGGGCCCCTACTTCCTGCTGTTGCTGAAGTATGTTCTGATTTTGATCCTACAGTAGATCTGGGACCTTCTCTGCTGAAGTTATTTCGCAACTTGTGGTTCTATGTTGCTCTTTTTGGGCTGGCACCTCCTATTCAGAAGACTCAAAAATCAGATTCCTCAACATTGAGCAGTTCAGGAAGCATGAGTGCTATTGCCCTTCAAGCAGTGGCAGGACCATATATGTGGAATGAACAATGGTCTTCTGCTGTCCAGCGTATTGCTCAGGGGACACCTCCCCTTGTAAGTTGATTTTCAAGAATTCTTCCATGAGCACATTTCATTTTCTAAATCAGTTTCTTTTTTGTGCTAATTATATTTATCAGACTGGTTTATGTTTAATTTCCTAATAAATCTGACATTAAGACATTGATTAAGTTGCAATTGTCAAGTGGAAATGTTGTTGATCAGCTGGATGTGCAATCACTAGTTGAGATGGCTACATAATCTGCTGAATGTTGGGAGTTTTTACACATTTAAAAATTTTCTTGTTGGACCGACTAGGAAGCGCAATGCCTCTTCTAGGCTTTTGCAACTTATTCAGTTATTTCCATATAAATCTATGCTTCTAGTTTTATTTTGAAATATGGTTGCCCATTTTAATTTGTCTTTAGCTTGTGTTCACATCAACTCAGTTTTAGTTCTGATTCTGAACAAAAACCTGCTTTTTTTCCCACTACAGTTGACCTAGGTTTGTATGTTGTCTAAATGATTGTGAGGCTTTTCCAAAAGTAAAGTGCCATTTTCATTGACATTGTGTTTCTTTGCAGGTTGTGAGCTCTGTGAAATGGCTTGAAGATGAGCTGGAACTGAATGCCCTTCACAACCCTGGCAGTCGTCAAGGGAGCGGCAATGAGAAAGCTGCTGTAAGCCAAAGAACAGCTCTTTCTGCCGCATTAGGTGGGCAAGTTGATGTTGGTGCAATGAGCACAATTTCAGGTCTAGTGAGCTTCTTGCAGTTGATTGTGGATATACCTATTTTATCTCCATGTTCAATAATTTCTTGTGTGATAACATCTTGTTATTTGGTCTGTATCATTGTTTTATTATTCATTAAAGAAAAGGGGACGGGGGCATTGTTTTTTGTAGTAGGCTCATTTCATTGACTCCTTTTGGCTTTCTTTACAGGTGTAAAAGCAACCTATCTTCTTGCTGTGGCTTTCCTAGAGATAATACGTTTCATCAGTAATGGTGGCATCCTTAATGGTGACACTAGTGGTGGCACTAGTTTTACCGCTTCTAGAAGCGCCTTCAGTTGTGCCTTTGAATACTTGAAAACTCCAAATCTTATGCCTGCTGTTTCCCAGTGTTTGACAGCAATGGTGCACAGGGCATTTGAAACAGCAGTGTCATGGCTGGTATGTCTGCAATTTTCTTGAAATGTTTGGAGCATTGTTTTATTCGTTTTTTTAATACAATCTTCATATAAGGAGATTTTAGGTGTTAATGCATCTTTCACTAATTTGGTGTTGTTAAAATTATAGTTAATTAATAATTGTACAATCAACTAGCTTCTGTTTTAATAAGAACAAATTGCTTAAGATGTTGGGTGGCTAATCTTGTGACTGTCTTGCTCTACAATTATACACTTACACTTCATTCTCATGGCTTACTTTCCTTTTCAGTAAGAAATATGAAAAACGAGTTTTAGCAAAGAGTTATTGTAAATGGCACCAGAGTTAGACCCAAACGCTTAAGAAAATCAGTTATTTACTTATTTGGGATCCTTTCTTTCTTCAAAAGGAATGAACAAAGATAGAATTAGACCAATTCCCTAAATGCCTTTCATCTATTTCTAGAAGAAATTGAAGAATTTCTGGTAAATCCTACAACCTATACAAGTATGTAGCTTCTTTTACACATTGTCCAGTCATAGTTTCCAATCGGCTTTAAAAGAATTCAACAATCACTTGGAATAAAAGATGTCACCCAAGTGAGTAAATTGGTTACCTGGATTTTTCCCAAATTATCTTCTTCTTCATTTTTTTCTCAATTTCTTCTAAATAATTACCATGTGTGTATTTGTTCCCCCCCCTTTTTTTGTGCTACGATCATATTCATGGTTTTACAAATATACAAATTTTTACATGTTTGAGCATTCATGTAGTGTTAGTGTTATTTTTCTTTTTACTTTTTTTTTTGTGCTGTCTTTTTTAGTCATTTTTCTATATTGTTGTCATTTTCGAATTTGCCACATAACATAAGTTGAAAGTTATCCCCTCAATTGTTGCCTTATGTGGCTAGAAATCAGCATATTTTGTATTTATGTTAACCTTTTGTGTCGTAATCATATTCAGAATTATATTTAAAATTTGACAAGTGAGTCGTGCTATATAGATTTTGAAACATTAAAGCATTCATATCTTGTTGGTATTATATTCTTTATATTGTGTTTTAGTTATTTCTCTGTATTGTCTTGTTTTCATTTAAAAAAAAATTATAATTTTAGACATGTTCATGTATTTGTATCATGGATATGTTACTTTTTGTGAGTTGTTATTTTAGTTGTCCATCCATGTCGTGTTCTTATGTGACACTATTTGAATAGCTCAATTTTGTGTCCCAATTTGTTTTTAGTTTATTGAATAAAAATTAATGTATCAAAAATTAATGGTTAAAATTAAAATATTGAATAATAATATGAGATGAAGTATTTTTTTAAAAAAATTTAGGCATTGAATAAAAAAATTATCATGATTAAATAATAATATAGAAATACCATGTTAAATGATGTTATGAGTTATGGATTAACTATTAAGGAACTAATTTTCATATCAATCTTTTCTTTACATATAAATGAATTAAATTTGCGTATTTGTGTTGTTTTATATCTATAGCTTACACTAAAGGTTTCAATAAACCAAAGCAACAAGAGGATTCAAGCACTATTATAAATAAATGGCCCGAATATATGCACACCGGAATGCACATGATTTGGTTTTAGGAAAGTTACCTTTATCCTAGATTTGGTTTTCTACATTAATTTGATTTTAATATATTTACACCCAAAGTTGAGAGGATTCCATATTTTCTTTTCTTTATCACTTTAAATATTTCATGTACTCCTAAAACAGACTGTTGAAAAGTGTACAATATGTGTTGTTCCTTCAGGTTTGCTCGTCCTTTATAGTGCTGTCTTTGGATATGCTTGATCATCTGTAGCTCTATCTTATTATCTTATCCCATAAGCATTCTCTTGCTTTTCTTGTGAATTTTCATGTGAGTGCAATTTCTCGACAAAGTACGGCAAATTTGGTGTCATTTAAGTAATTTATAATTCCTACCAATTAAGTTAAATTCTCTTGGACGACCTTCCTGAAATGGGACAAGTGCGTAACCCCCTTTTCTACCAGTTTAATACTGGTTACTGTCCTGCTCTTTTATCTCTTCCTTGTAACACTGTGTGTATTTGTACCATGTGATCCTGCTAACTGAACCTCATGAGTTTCTTGACATGTGTTCAGGAAGACCGAATAACTAAAACAGGCGATGAAGCTGTAATTAGAGAATCAACCCTTTTCGCACATGCATGCTTTCTAATAAATAGTATGTCGCAGAGGGAAGAACACATTCGGGATATAGCTGTGAAACTATTGGTTCAGCTTAGAGAAAAATTTCCTCAGGTAAAGCTATATATTGATGATATCCTTCTCATCTAATGGTTATTCTACATTTTATTTTCCCAGTTTGCTCCATAATCTGAATCGCATATTTGAGACAAATGGAATTGAATATGTGCAGGTTTTGTGGAATTCATCTTGTTTGGATTCCTTGCTTTTTTTTGTTGAAAATGAGACAACTTCTGTTGTCAATGATCCTGCTTGGGAAGCAGCTGTCCGTTCTTTATACCAAAAAAATGTTCGGGAATGGACTGTTGAATCACTCTCATATGCTCCATGTACTACCCAGGGTTTACTCCAGGTTGCTGAATGAATGACTGTATATGTTATTGTTACTCTTTTGCTTATTGTTCTCGTTCCTTTAGTATGGAATCCTTCATGGCTAATGTACATTTTTCCTTATGCACTGAGTTTTGAATATTCTGTCATTTACTACTAGAATGCGTTGTGTAGGCCTTCTTTTCATTAAAATTTAGATTTGTCTTAAATTTCATATATGGACACGCCTTCTGGGGTGATGGCCAATAAATTTCAATTATCAACATTTTTTTTCATTTTTTGGTATCAAGGCTGTTCTTTTGGTTTCTCCCATTCTTAAATTGACTTTGATTTGTTCTTTTTTTCCATGGTTCTTCTAATTAATTGTTTGTGGTTCCAAATATATCCCACAGGAAAAGCTTTGTAAAGCAAACACATGGCAGAAGGCACAGCATACAACTGATGTGGTGTCTTTATTGTCTGAGATAAGGATTGGTACAGGAAAAAATGATTGTTGGACTGGAATACGGACTGCAAATATTCCTGCAGTCATGGCTTCTGCTGCTGCTGCATCAGGAGCGAATTTGAAGTTGTCAGAAGCCTTCATCTTAGAGGTGCTTAGTACTGGTATAGTCAGTGCAACAGTTAAAAGCAACTATGCCGGAGAAATTGCTGGCATGAGAAGGTTGTATAATAGCATGGGTGGATTTCAATCTGCAGCGCCACAACAAGGTTTTGGTGGTGGCCTCCAAAGGCTGATCTCTGGAGCATTCTCTCAACCACAGCAGACTGAGGATGAGGCATTCAATGAGGTTTCAATTTCAAAGTTTGTGCGTCTCCTTCAACAATTTGTTAATTCTGCAGAAAAAGGTGGAGAACTGGATAAGTCACAGTTCCGTGAAACTTGTTGTCAGGCAACTGCATTGCTTCTGTCAAATCTGGTAGAACTATCAGTATTTCATATATATATATATATATTTTTTTTTTCTGCTGAAAATTATTTAGAGACCCATTTCAGTCCTACCCTTTGAAAATGGTTCATGTCCAGGGTTCTGACAGAAAATCAAATGTGAAGGGCTTCTCACAACTTCTACGTCTTCTCTGCTGGTGTCCAGCTTATATTGCTACCCCTGATGCTATGGAAACTGGTGTTTTCATCTGGACTTGGCTGGTTTCTGCTGCTCCGCAGTGGGGTTCTCTTGTCCTTGCTGAACTTGTTGATGCATGGTTATGGACAATTGATACAAAACGAGGTCTCTTTGCATCTGATTGGAAATACTCTGGACCTACTGCAAAATTAAGGCCCCACTTGTCCGCTGGGGAACCAGCGGAACTGCCTGATATCAATCCTGTTGACCAAATAATTGCTCATAGATTGTGGCTGGGTTTTTTTATTGATCGCTTTGAGGTAATTGATAATTTTGTATGCTCTCTTTCAGACAACTCCATTCCATGTCCTGATGTTTGTGCTGTTTGTTTATCATTGAACAGCATTTGAACATACATGGCATACATGTGTGTATGTGTGTATAGATGTGTGCTTTTTCACCTTACAATGATTGTGCATTTGACATTTATTATCTTGTTTCCTACAGTGCCAATATCTCTTTATGTTTATGCACATTCTGGCATGTGATGCTACTCCTTTTTCTATGGCTACATCTCTTTTTCTTGTTTGAGTTGTATAGGTAGTTCGTCACAATAGTGTTGAGCAACTTTTGCTCATTGGTCGGATGTTACAAGGAACAACCAGACTTCCCTGGAGCTTTTCACGTCACCCAGCAGCAGCCGGCACCTTTTTCACCTTCATGCTTCTCGGTCTTAAGTTCTGCTCATGCCAATCCCAAGGGAATTTGCAGAATTTTAGAAGTGGGATTCAGCTGTTAGAAGATAGAATATACCGGTAACTGCCATTGACTTTCTTTCTTTCACTTTGGATCTGCATCCTTTTAGTTCCTTTTATTTGATTTTTCTTTTTGGATTATTGACTTTTATTTTTTGGTTCTGGAGACTCTCATTCACTTTCAACCTAAACCTTTTTAGTTCTTTTTCTTTTGATTCATTCTGGGAAAGTCAATGACTTGCATGTCCTGGTTTCCAAAATCTCAACACTTTACTTCAGCAAATTATTCTTAAAATTGGTTTTTGTCCCTTAGTAAAAAACTTAAGATTAATTTTTTCAGTTTTTACTTTCAACCTAAACCTTTTTAGTTCTTTTTCTTTTGATTCATTCTGGGAAAGTCAATGACTTGCATGTCCTGGTTTCCAGAATCTCAACACTTAAGTTCAGCAAATTATCTTAAAATTGTTTTTTGCCCCTTAGTAAAAAACTTAAGATTGATCGTTTCAGTTTTTGCTTAGATACAAACATAACTTACCCTTGTTTTTTCTTTTCAAAAATTGTGCGCCATTGAACATGTTATAGGGGCTCTTAGGATGAAGACTATACATGAATTATGGCAGTTTTAACAGCCCAAAATGTTGATAAAAGGTTGGTGTTTTAAAGGCAACTGCTCTCATTTTCCAAATCGGGCTATTGTTTGGCAATTACTGAGACCCATTTTATTTAGCCTTCACCTTTAAGAAGTCTTTGTGCCAAATGATGGTGGAGTTCAAACGCATGGTCCATGTTTACATATGTCTTCCAAGATATTTATACCAATTTACATAGTTTCCATGTCTTAACATTTAGAAATGCTTATGATTTCCATTTGTGAGAAGTTGCCAAGGTGCAATAAATATCAAGAATTTGGAAAGAAATGCAATTGAAGATAGAGTTTGGGTTCTAAAAATCTTAGGTTTCTTTCATCTCCAAAACGATCAAGGACTTTGGGCGTTTGATATGTAGGGGTGAGAGAGTGCTTAAGGACGACTCAACAACCAAGGTTCAGCGTAGTGGTTGTAACCCCTTCTTAGGAGGTAAGGTCCTTAAGGTCCGAAACCTGCTTCCACCTTAGGTTTTCCTCATATGTAACAAAAGATATTAAGTTAATAAGAAAAGCTAAAAAGAGAAAACTAAAAGCTAAGAAGAGAAACCTCTTTCGTATATTACTAATGAGTAAAGAATTGTACATATTTATATTCTACGACTAAGCTAATTAAGGAAACAAAATATTTACATAATCAATAATTAATAAAATATCCTAAAATATAATCGCTGATTACAAGGCAAAAATAAGTGAATTAAATTCCCATAAATCAATGAATTAAATCCCTTCAAGGGATCTATTTTTAACACTCCCCCTCAAGCTGGATGAAAGATGTCTTCCATAGATAGCTTGCTAATAGGCCATCAAAACTGCTTCTTATGAAGTCCCTTTGTCAGTATATCAACAGCTTGACTGGTGGTAGGAATGTATGGCATTCAAATTTGTCCTTTATTGAGTTTTTCCTTGATAAAATGCATGTCCACGTGTGCATCTTCTGTTCTCTCGTTTAAAACTTGATTGCGTGTGATAGAGGTGCTGCTTTGTTGTCACAATACACCTTCATGGGTGAAGAATCTGACAACTCTAAACCTTTTAATAGTCTTTTAATCCACATTACCTCACAAGTTCCACGAGCAAGGGATCTAAATTCAGCCTCTACACAGCTCCTTGCTACTACACTTTGTTTTTTGCTACACAACTAGATTTCCTCCAACAAAGGTGCAGTAGCCAGAAGTTGTCCTCCTATCAGTTTTATTTCCATCCCAACCAAAATCTGTTTGAACCTTAATTTGCAGATGTTCACGCCTTTTACGTAACAGTCCCTTTCCAGGAGTCCCCTTTAGATATCTTTGGATTTAATATCCAACATCAAAGTGTTCTTTTCCTAGTGAGTACATGAACTGACTTACTAAGTTCACAGCAAACTCTATGTTGGAGTATGTATAGGATAAGTACATCAATCTGCCAACAAGCCTTTGATAGTCTTCCCTATTTAACATATTTTCTTTTTTGGTTGGCTATAGTTTTAAGTTGTGTTCCATAGGTGTCTCAGCTGCCTTGCAACCAAGCATACTTGTTCCACTAAGTCAAGTGTATACTTGAATTGATTAACAAATATACCTTCATTAGACCTACCGAACTCCATCCTAAAAAAATATTTCACCTTCCTCGAGCCTTATATTTCAAATTGGCTGCAAGTTCTTTCTTCAGATTTTCCAATTCTGCACTGTCATTATCTGTCAAAATTATATCATCCACATAAACAATCAAAATAGCAACACCATTTTTCCCTCAAGTGTTAATAAAACACAGTGTGATATGCTTGAATTTGAGAATAGTGATGAATCCTTATAACTTTCCCAAAGCGTTCAAACCAAGCTCTAGGTTTTAAGTCCATATAGAGACTTTTAATTTGCTCTCTTTTTCTCTCCAAGCTTCTCTTCAAATTTGGGTGGTAGACTAATGAGCACTTCCTATTCTAAATCTTCATTCGAGAATGCAATTTTTACACCCAGCTAATGTAAGGGCCAAGTATAATTCACATCCAGGAATAATAAACCCGTATAGAATTGATCTTTACTACTGGACCGAACGTTTCATGATAATCAATTCCTAGGTTTGTGTGAAACCTTTTGTCACAAGTCTAATCTTGTTCTTTCTATGCTACAACTTGCTTGAAACTTCACCATAAACACCCACTTATACCTCCCTTTATTCTTATATTTTTGGCAAGTCAACAATCTTCTAAGTCCCGTTTGTGTTAAGTGCATTCATTTTCTCCATAACTGATAACTTTCAGTTATGATCATCTAGTGCTTCCTGAATGTTTCTAGGAACAAACAAGTGAGTAATCTTAAAGGTCAAAGCTCCATGATTGCCTAAAAGTCTGATGAGATAGATATTTGGCAATGGGGTGATTGGTACATTTTCGGACACCTTTTCTAGTATAAGAGGAATGTTTTTAAGAATATCATGATCTGAAGACTCGTTAAAAGGCATAGAAGGAGATTGATGGATAGGATTACTTGGACAATTACAAGAGCCATCCCTCAGGAGATTTGATTGATCTATTACTTGAGCCATCCCTTAGGAGATTTGATTAATCTAACATTGGAGCAGTAGACGGATCTTTATTAACTTTATGAATATTTTTCCTAGCATAAGCCAAAAACTCATACGGATTTTGAGTCTATTGTAATAGTTCTTATGTTTGCATCTTGTTTATGCTTGTCAATAATAGACTCAGATTTCCTCTGTTTCCAACATCTTGAGCAAGTTTTTCCTAAGTATTTCTAGCATCATGGAGTCGTAGATTATATTTGATAAAGGATTCGAAGAATTTGAAATGCTACAAAAATCATTTTTGAGTGAATATAGATTTTTCTAGTTTGAGGGTTATACTACTTATATCCCTTCTTATTTGGAGCATAACCTACAATAACGCATTTTTTAGCTCTGTGATCAAGTTTTGAGTGAATCTTGGTGGGTAAGTGGACAAAAACAATGCAACCAAAACTTTGATCGGTAAATCCAAATAGATCCTACATTCTGGAAAAAAAGGTTTAAAACACTTCAAAGGCGTGATGTATTTTAAAATTCGAGTGGACATCCTATTAATCAAATATGATGCAGTTAAAACAGTCTTTTCCCACTTAGCAATATGCATAGAGAACATAGTCGTGCAAGCAACCTCAAGGAAATGTTTATTCTTTCTTTCAGCAATTTCATTCTATTTTGGAGTGTTACGACAAGTAGACTAATGTTGAATCCTCATTTTTTTTTTTACTCCCAAAATGTCATTAGAATATTCAATTTCGTTATCAGACTGTAAGATGCAGATTTCTATTTAAATCTGATTTCCAATAATGTTATAAATCTCTTTAAACAATTTTCCCACTTCAGACTTCTCATTCTTGATCAACCTAGTATGACCATGTATAATCATCGATGAATGTCACAAACCATTTTTTCCTAAACAAAGTTGTAATTTTTGAAGGTACATCACTATGAAAGAGATAAAATATTTTAGAAAGATAATAGGTTTTGAAACATAAGTAGAGCAGTGACTCTTAGATAAATAATAGCTTTTACAATAAAAAAAAGAAAAAGAAAAAGAAAAGAGCAATCCTTAAAATAAAGTGGGAAATAAATGTTTAAGATAAGGAAAATAAGGATGGCCTAATGTATAATGCCAAAGCATAACTTGTTCATAAGTAGTGTTTTAACTAATATTGCTTAAGCCTTGAGCCTTTTTATTACCGGAAATTCTCTCATCAAAATAATAATGACCATCTCTTATCCTAGCTGCTAACCATCTTCCTTGAGTTTGGTCCTAAAATTCACAATGAGATTCAAAGAAAACAATACAATAGTTAGAGTCTTCGGATAGTTTGCTAACAAATAAGAGATTGCAAGCAAGTTTAGAAACATGAAGCACAAACTTAAGGTCTATGTTTTCTGCGAGTTTGATTAAGCCTTTCCTTGCAATAGGTGAGAAACTACCATCTGCACTTTGAATTTTTTTCATTGCCAGGACAAGGAGATTATATCATGAATAAATGTGAAATACTAATCATGTGATTGATAGCTCCTAAATCTATGATCCGTGGAGAAGGGTGAGAATTGAACAATAAGATAGAGGATTTGAATCACTACATGTTTGAGCCAAGGAAACATTATGAATGTTAGATGATGGATTGAAGTTTAGCAGTTTCAAGAGAAATTCAATTTGCTTCTTCTTAAAGGTGTTAACTGTATTTGCTAAGGAGCTTCCATGGTTGCTTCTATCCCTTGGTATGTTGCTCTTCCTGTTTGCTGGTTTTCCATGAAGTTTCCAGCAAATTTCCGAGTATATGTGGTTTGTTGTAATAAACACACCATGCCTGGGATTTCTCATCAAATATTCGCTAGTTGTTTTGGAATGATCAGTGTGCAGCCTGATTACCAATTGGATTTGTATGATTCTTGGCATCCGCAACAAACATTTCAGTTGAACTTATTGTCTCTTTTCACCCCAACATAGCATAATGTTTGGTTTACTGTCTCCATACTCCTAAAAAAGAACTTCTCCAATGGGAGGAAGAGGTTTCTACCAAGTATCCTCCCCCTCACTTCATCAAATTCAACATTCAATCCAACCAAAAACTTGAAAATTCTACCTTTCCCTACAGTTTTCTTATGAAGAGTATAGTCATATGAACATCATTATTAAATAAATCTAAATCTTGCAAAAGACCCTTAAGAGCATTAAAATACCTTGTCACACTACCTTCTCCACACCAAACTTCTCCAATCTTTTGTTGTAGATTTTACATTTGGAAATAGTTTCCAAGGTCAAACTACATGCCAACTGCATTATCACAGAAATCCTTTGCAGTAGAATTACACATGTAATTTGCACTTATTTTTCATCCATTGTGCTCACCAACCAAGCCATGATCATGGAATTTGCATCACAAATAGCACATGCTGGATCTGTCTTCTCGGGGGTTGGAGTCTTACTGTCAAGTAGCCCCTCTTCATTCTTTCCCAACGTACATCTGGCCATATTAAGACCAACTTACGAAATTTCCCCCATTGAGGCGAATGATGGTGCTGTGGACTGTGAGATTTCATTGTGAGACAGTCGAATAGGGTTGGCTTTGGTAGCTCCAGTGGAACTTGAAAAGATTTCAGGCATGATGAAAAAATAGGCAAGGGAAGCAAAACAAGAAAAAAAAAAAAAAAAAAAAAAAAAAAAGAGGTTAATCTGTTTTGTATAAGAAAACTGAAATTCAAGGATAAAGGCTGAAACGAAGAAACAAACAATTCAACAATGAATGCTGAAACGAAGGAAAAAAATAAATCAGTGATGAAAGCTGAAACAAAGAATGCTGGATATGGGTTCTGATACCATATAAGGAAAGCTGAAAAGAGAAACCTCTTTCGTATCTTACCGATAAGTGTGCATACTTATAGTCTACAATCGAGGCTAATTATGGAAGCAAAATATTTCCATAATCAGTAATTAATATAATGTCCTAGAATCTGCCCTAAATCTAATCTCTGATTACAAGGAAAAACTCAGTGAACTAAATTCTTGTAAATCAATGAATTAAACAATATATATATTCACATATACAATGATACTGTTTTTACTGTACATGTTTGGCGTTGCTGCAGCAACATGCATTCTATTTACGTTTGTGTTCCAATATTCAGTTAAGCTTACTCGCACACTTTTGCAGTTCTATTTAAAGTTGTTTTTGGTTCATGCAGGGCCTGTTTGGGCTGGTTTGCCTTTGAACCTCAGTTCTATGACATGAACAATATGAATTTTGCTCAGAGTGAGGCTCAATCTGTTCAGTATTTTTGTAATGAGATGGTATCTCAAACTGACTCCAAGGTCCAAGCACCTGAGAAAGGGGACACTTTGGTTCATGCGGTAAGATGGTCATCATTTAGTTTTCAGATGTTTCAACCTTGATTAAGATATTCTGTTTCTGGATTATTCTGGTTATTCCTAAAGTTAAATTTTCCAGAATGAGGAATATCACCCAGTCTGGGGCCAGATGGATAATTATGCTGCGGGAAGAGAAAAGCGAAAGCAGCTGCTTCTAATGCTGTGTCAGAATGAATGTGATAGGCTTGAAGTTTGGGCACATCCTGTTTCAAAGTATTTTCAGCAGAATATATTTGTTGATATTTGATGTGACTTTATTCTTTGGGATCCTTTTGTTGCACGAGTGTCTCCATTGTTTTAATAAAATTTTGTTGCTTGTATTTATATTTATATTCAGGGAACCCATGCCTGTTCGGCCCAAACTCACCCCAGAGAAATGGATTGAACATGCCAGGATTGCTTTCTCAGTGGATCCTCGGATTGCTTTTGCCTTGGCCTCAAGGTTTCCAACAAACGTGTCTCTAAAGACTGAAATAACCCAGCTAGTCCAGGTATGCTTTGCTTGCATGGAGTTATTGGAATTGGAATGGAAGAATTTGAAACTTCTGTGTTGCTATTTATGATGCAAGTAGTAAGGAGATGTCTTCATTCAGATTGTACGTTGTCATTGTGGATTTTATGCTGAGCATTCCAGAAACATTCATTGATTTGTCCTTTCCTCTCTTTTGCTTCCATTGTTATATTCTTTTACCATCATGGCATGATCTTACTTGATTTGTTGTCATTTCTCATACAGTCAAATATATTGGACATTCGTGAAATACCTGAGGCACTGCCGTATTTTGTCACCCCAAAGGCAGTTGATGAGAATTCAGCACTTTTGCAACAACTGCCCCACTGGGCTGCTTGTTCAATTACAGTAGCTCTTGAATTCCTTACTCCTCAATATAAGGGCCATCCACGTGTCATGGCTTATGTTCTAAGGGTTTTGGAGTCCTATCCTCCTGATCATGTTACCTTCTACATGCCACAACTTGTGCAATCTCTGAGATATGATGAAGGGGTGAGTGATCAATGATGATTTGGACATGTATTTATATTGTGTTTTATTGATGAGGTGCAATGCTAGGATGTTAACCTGATAACAGGATGGGTCTTAGGTGTATTTGCTTGGTGGTTATGTTTTGATACAAGGTGCTCAGCAATACAAGTCAATTTGAGTTTGATATATCCTTTCAACTAAAAGTTATTAATCAATACTGCCTCCATGACTGCAATTAAACATCATGTGGATACAACAGCATTGTGCATTTATCAAAATTCAGCATTTGGTCGGAAACTGATTTTGCTCCTTCTACCCAGTCACCACCTAAATGACCTTAATCTGATTAGCCCAATTATCCTGTTGCTTACACTGTCTAGTACATTTTATTTTTCTTTTTAACACTTCTTACTTTTGGCATTAATGATTGTTCTTTTTTGCAGAGGTTAGAAGGATATTTGCTTAGAGCAACTAAAAAAAGTGACATATTTGCACATATTCTAATATGGCATCTTCAGGTGTGAAAATTTTATAAATTTCCTCAATTAGATAGTATGCTATTTCAATGAGCTTGTGATGAAACACATGACCAACTTCTCTTTTCATTACATCACTTTATTATCATATGAAACTCCTGAGCCTGAATTTGTAACTGTAGGGTGAAGAACCTGAAGAAGGGCAAGAAGCCGAAGAAAAGGTTTGTCTATCTCAGTGTTCTCTTTTTCGTGAAAGCATGTTAGAACTTGCCTTAATGTTTGGGAGTAATACTGTACATTGGCTTGGAAAAGTGGCTGGGTTGTGGGCTAGAGGTGGGTTACTCGGGGTTGAATCACAACAGATCTGATGTTATAATTATCCTGTTCATATAATCTATAAGAAGAAAATAAGAAAGAAAATTAGAGAAAGGTATATAAAGAAACAATTAAAACTCTTATTTGCAAATATACCGGAAATTGACTGAAAAAATGCTTTGTCGCATGGAGGATTAAAAAAAAGAAGTTTGCTTATTTGTTGATGACATATATATACAGAATGGTACAATTGAATCTGGCTTTAGACCAAAAAGAAAAATGGTAATCCTTTAGAAATAACAAAAAGAAAAAGTCAGTGCTTCTCTTTTTCAAGTACCCTTGATTAAGTCAAATTACGAAAAAGAAAGTCATTGGCCTTGTTTGATTGTTGCTTTTGATTTTTTTGCTTTTTGGGTTAATATTAAAAAATGATTCAATTTATGCCAAAAGAAAAACATTCAATTGAGACATAAATTAAAGTAACTGTTTTTATAAAAAGTAAAATCATGCATCATCTTCTTAAAATTACACCGTTTAATTCTTAATTTTTATTTGCTTTTAAAATTCAAACATGTTTTACTTTTAACCTTATAGAGGCATAAATATAAATAAATAGTAGAAACAACAACAAAACGATACCTAAGTGAAGAAGTAGTGATTGTTTTACTTAGAGCAAGATTAAATCCCCCATCCCCAATTTACTCTTTTCTTCTTCTTTTTTAAGAAGAAGAAGAAAGAAAGAAAGAAAGAAAGAAAGAGCTAATTACTTAATGAAAATCATTTGTTAGAATTAGGTTTTCGTTGATCATGGTTAGTGAGAAGCCTTTAATTGGGTCAGTTTGGGAACCGATATAGTCTAATAAGACTTAAGAGTGAGCATTATCTGATCATGTTAAGAGTGTCTGGTGACTTATCTCAGATTAGGAAATGTTCTAATAGCTTTGAGTTTAATGTTGAAATTTTCATAAACAAAATGGTTCGGATACCATTAATTTGTTAGGAAAACTTGTAAAGTTCTATTTTTTTTTATAGCCTTCCATTCTCTGGCCATTGACCTGTGTACATTCTCTCATTCCAGAATCTTGCGTTTCAAGCAATGCTACCAGCTGTTCGGCAACGTATTGTTGATGGTTTCTCACCTGAGGCCCAAGACGTGTTTGCAAGAGAATTTGACTTCTTTGACAAAGTTACATCCATTTCTGGCGTCCTATTTCCTATTCCAAAGGAGGAACGCCGGGCTGGCATCCGGAAGTATATCTCTATTTCTTAAATGGTTTTGCTTGTGTCATGTCTGTTTTTTACGTTGCAGTTAAAATTGGTGGTTACATGCTTGCTACTGATACAGGGAGTTGGAGAAAATTCAACTGAATGGAAAAGACCTTTATTTGCCAACTGCTCCTAATAAGCTTGTTAGGGGTATTCGAGTTGATAGTGGAATACCGTTACAATCGGCAGCAAAAGTTCCTATCATGATCACATTCAATGTCATTGATCGAGATGGTGATGAGAATGACATAAAGCCCCAGGCTTGTATTTTCAAGGTGAACTTGTATCTGAGTTGGACGCAAGTAGACAGAAATTCTGGTTCAAATTGCCTTCTCAATTGTTTTCTTCTACCAATAAGTTTAAGCCCAAAAATCCTCTTAGGTTCTGTGTCCACCTTTGTAGTGCTGCTCTCTTACTATTTCTGTGGAGTGGGATTCACTGTGCGCATCCTCCAGCACTGAAAGAGGGTTTCCTTGGTTTTCAGAAGCTGTGCTAGTTTTGCTTCTCTAAATTTATGTTCTGATTTTGCTGGATGACACAAACCCGAACTCTCTTTCTCTTATTGTTGAGTATCCAAACTAAATCCAATTGGTAATAGAAGGAGGACACTAAAGCCAATTCGTAATCGAAGGAGGACTTAACTCGAATATAAGATCACAGGAAACCAATATTTAACAGATGTCGGACAACACCACTTAAAACTCTGCGTCATTTGTAGCTCACCAAAGGCAGCCTTGGCTGTGTTGGCAAAGGCTGAGGCCTTTGGAATTTTTAGTGCCTAGGTTCAAGTCCTACCTTGTGAAAATTATGAGAGTGCTAGTTAGTTAGTTAGTTAGTTAAGTTATTCAATTCAGTGCTTGTAATGATTGATTCTGATTGGACTATTGATGTAGCTAGTTGTAACTTTAAAAAAAGAAAAAAAGGGAAAAACAAGGGCTAACATGTGCGCAACTTCATAGGGTCACCAGCAGCACATTGTGTAAGGAATGAACAATAGAATACACCTGATCTCTGATACACTGTTAAGCATATAACCTCAAATAATTTCTAAGAGGTTGAGAGCATGACTTGCATATTACCACAAGAAATTCTATACATAGTAGATGTGATATAATAACACATAACCTTATTAAGATGGTGGTTGCATTTATGTACTTCTTTCCAGTTTGTTGGATTTTCAGTTCCTCTTATATATGGTCCCAGATTCCAAAATTGTACTTTGTTTAACTTTCTAGTTATTCTGGTCAAAATTTTAGAGTCCTGATTTCTTATATAAATAATGTTTCCATTTTCCTATATAATTGGCTTTCTATTCAAGGTTGGAGATGATTGTCGACAAGATGTTCTTGCTCTTCAAGTTATAGCTCAACTAAGAGACATATTTGGAGCAGTTGGACTTGATTTATATTTATTTCCGTATGGTGTTCTCCCAACTGGCCCAGGAAGAGGTATAATTGAGGTGAGTATATCTTCTATTCTGTTAAGCTTTTCTGCTCATTTTGCTTCAAGTTCTGGTTCTTTCATTAAATACATTAATACTGTAACACTATCTAAGGATTGCTTTCTCTTGTGATTATTTCGGAAATACCTAATCTAGAACAGCTAAACAAAATGATGAAAAGGAACTTTGAGGGAATATAATGCTCTCACAGCCAAGGAGTTTTAGGGTGTGGTCTACACTACTACTATTTTCATTCTTGCATTTGTCTGTCTTGAAGATTTTTACCATCACAACGGACAATGGTTTTTAAAAAAGGTTGTGTAAATAAATGTTATTTGAACCAGACCGGATTGGAGGGTTGGACAGGGAAGCGGCCGAGATACCGGTCCGGAAAGTGCTTTTAAACCGGTTAGCCCAGGAATTGGTATGATCCGGCTAAAAACCGGTTGAACTAGCAGTTGAATGGGAATGTTTTAATTTTTTTGAATTTTTTAATTGGACATGTAGGACTGGTCAGACTGGCGAACTGACCACCGGTCCGGTTAAAAAAATTTTGGTGTAAATAGAATATAGGGAGTATCATTTCTATTTTTATCTTGTTCCCCCAATAATACGCACATGGACAAATATGACAATATGATTTAATTTACTACTGAAGTCATTTGTGCATGTGCCATGTTGCTGGAAAAGAACTGGACAACCATTCATAGGGTACTTCAATGAAGTCTTTACTTAATAAGTTCTCGTTTTTCTCCCTTGGCGTAGGTTGTGCCTAACACACGAAGCAGAAGCCAAATGGGTGAAACAACTGATGGCGGTCTGTATGAGATTTTTCAACAGGATTTTGGGCCCGTTGGCTCTCCTAGCTTTGAAGCCGCCCGCAGAAACTTTTTAGTTAGCAGTGCAGGTTATGCTGTAGCTAGTCTTCTTCTTCAACCGAAGGATCGACACAATGGCAACCTTCTCTTTGACAGGTATGGCTCTGCTATTTCCTTGACTTTAGAAATTGTATCTTGTGCTTGGTAGAACACTTAAGTATAAATAATTAATATTAAAAACATGATAACCAGATGATTGGTGGACCTAGTTACCTGAACACATAATCACAAAAAAAAATATGAATCAGACCTGGTGTTTTCAGCTGATTTGCTTTTAGAAAACTTGAAAATGTGGATGCCAATTAGAAAGCTCTTAGGATTAGTCAAAAACTCGAATATGAGTGACTGGAATAATAAGCTTTTATTGGTCATTAAAAGCTTTATTAGTGCTAGGATTTTTTCAGATGAATAGGGAGCTGGACCCATTTATAAACTACAACAAATTTACAGGTCCTACACCTTAATAAGCCATCACCTTTATCTTGATTAGCAATAATACCAAAGATTAAATCTGGCCTATGTTGCTTGGACATTTCATTTTTATTTAAGTATTGATGTCTAACACTCATGTCCGAAACATGGAAATGAGAATATGATCCCAAAGATCCTCCAAATATGTGAAAAAACTTAGAAAACTCTGACCATACTCATCTCCAATAAATACCAGTATCCAACACTTATATCCGAGTCCGAGTAACATAGAATTTGGCCTAAAAGAACCAAATACTCAAACCAGTGTGATATGCATGTGAATGCAGTGCGGGGAGGCTTGTTCACATAGATTTTGGTTTCATCTTTGAAATATCACCTGGTGGAAATATGCGGTTCGAGAGTGCACATTTCAAGTTGAGCCACGAGATGACTCAATTACTCGACCCATCTGGGGTTATGAAGAGTGAAACATGGGATAACTTTGTAAGGTAAATGACCTTCTTTGCATACGATCTTTTTTTATCCCCTTATTGTATCCTCATCAATCTAAATTTTGAGTTGTTTGTGAAAATGCTTGGCAGCTTGTGTATTAAAGGATACCTGGCTTCCCGTCGATATATGAACGGGATTATCAACACGGTGTTGCTGATGCTCGACAGCGGATTGCCATGCTTCAGTAGGGGAGACCCCATTGGAAATCTTCGCAAGAGATTTCATCCCGAAATGTCTGAGCGTGAAGCAGCCAATTTCATGAAAAGTGTATGCGTAGATGCATACAATAAGTGGACCACTGCCGGCTATGATCTCATACAGTATCTGCAACAAGGCATTGAAAAGTAAAATGGAAAAGGGAAAATCATCTTTTTGCATTTGCGTAAATATTTTTAATTTTCTAATTATTCTTTTTTTTTCTTTAAATCTTCTATGGTTTCGATTTTTCTTGAGGAAATTCCCACCAAAATAATGATAGGAAATAATAATAACAGCAGGCATAATAACAGCCTCCCTCACGCACACATACATTGTGATGTTGTTGATGAGGAGAAGATTGTAAATATAATAATTTTATAATAATAAGAATTGAGTTCTCTTTGTAACATGGTAGGGAATTTCCTTGTTAACATCTTTGTAATTTCCGTTTTATCAAATGAATATTGCAATTTTGTACTGTCTATGTCTATTCATATTTTATGTTTATACAAAGTCGTGAGATTCTAATGAGTGAACTATAATTCATATTTTATTTTCTAGCTAAAAGGATAAGCGGGATATTTTCTTATGAGTAAACTATAATTACTAGTAACGTACGTAGGCAAAATTACACATAAATGTCAATTTTTAATATATATATATATATATGGGAAATAGGCCTCTTCTTCGATTATTTAGGGAAATTTTGATTGGGTAAATCTTTGAAAAAGTACGTTTAATAAAGAGCAATTTTTGCTAATGTGGCATTCTATAAGGCGTGTTTTTACTGAAAAACATGTCCTACATGACAAGCTTTTGCACTATGGGGTGTTATGTTAATAGCTTGCGCCATTTAGGGTTTTTAAAATCAAACTGTTTGATTAAATTTTAAAAAGAAAAACAACTATTGGATTGAAATATTAAAAAATTGATAAAAAATGATGATTTTTATCCTCGAGAATCTTAGAATAACTTTTTAGTAAAACGCTTCTAAAGAAGCCTTTTAAATTTATCTTGTCTTTTCTATATCAAATGGCAAAATCTTCCTGTAAAATAGATGTTGGGAATGTTGGGCATAATTTTTCAGAAAAAAACTTCTTGTTAGAAGGGTTTTTTTTTAGTCATATCTTATATTTTCCAACATTTTGATATATGTTTAATATTCGGTGGTAGAATTTTTTTATAAAATGGAGTTGATATGGAGAGGCTTTTTAAAGTTTAATTTCAAGGAGAAAATTTACATGTTGAGGAGAAGAGTGTTGATATTAAAATTCTGAAATTATTTTATTCATTTACTCAAACAAAGTTCATAATTGTTGCAATATAAGTTGGAAACTTGATCCGAAAAACTTAGTTCAAGTAAGTAAATAATTATTTGTCATTATTACTTTGTTTATCAATTTTGCTTAAAAGTTTTTTATATTACATATTTATGTTGTAACAATATATCAAAATAATAATTTTTATAAGAAAATAATAAATATTTATTTTTGTATAATATTAACGTATTTTTTTATAGTGTGTTAAAGAGGTTTTGTTTCTAAAGATGACTAAAATACTTAGAGTTGTTACTTATTACGACGGTTAAATTTGTGACACTAAAATTAGATCACTTTTGTATCTGTCTAATCTATATATTTGGCTTTTAGCAGGAGTGTCAAAGTCTCACTTCAAGCTGGAGGAGAATTTTGAGCTTCAAATATAGATACCTAATGTCAATAAACTTATAAGATATAATACATTTGAGCTAAATGGTGACGTAGATGTCTATAATCCTAGCCATTAAAGGCTCATGAGATGTTGGTTGATCGAGTCTAGTTTAGACAGGTCTTGATTCCAACTCATTGATATTTGCCTCCTGAGAAATACGGATGGATATCTATATTCCAATTTACAAACAAATGAATATCGACATCCATATGAATCTCAAAGCTTGGAAGGTTGAATTGAAAACGAGACCAGACACACCCGACATCAATAACCTATAGAAGTGTGTAGACTTTATCCAAGCTTTCATGTTGGGTTTTGGCATTACAAATTCCATTGCTCGATTTGGGATTAGACAAACTATATGACGATTTATTCAAAATCAAGGATGTCAAGTCATTTAGAGGAGACCACTTGTCTCGTGCCGTGGGAAGGCTATCTGATAAAAGTGGTAAAACAAAGTTTGCTATCGAAAATGCAACCAAAACCAAGATTGTCATTGCTGACACCAAGATTGATATATTGGGATCTTTTGCCAACATCAAGATTGTTGGAGATTCTCTTTACAGCCTCATTTTAGGTTCCCTTGTCGGCAAGGTTTACTCGAAACTTAGACAAGTAATTGCTTGGTTAGCTGAAAGGTTTTGATCTTTGTTTAGTGTGAATAACATGTTTTGAGATTGTGTTCTTTTGAGTTATAGATTTTTAGTTATCAACCATAGCATACCTTCCTAAACAAAGATTATTTTAAAGGATCTGAGTTTTTTGGAATGAAATTCTTAATAGAGGCTTTGAATGAAATTTCTAAAAAACTATCATACTTACCACCCTGGCCTAACACATGGTAGATCCAAAAGACCCCACGTGGACAACAAAAAGTAACCTGCACCTCTCTGTTCACTCGATTGTCCTCAGATGATCCACCATCCCTATCTGATGAAGACCATCCACTAAACACAGGAAGCACCTTCCTACACATATACTCGTTCACTATGGTCTAGTAATCCGCTTTTCAATGTGAACACTCTCTTCAACAATCAATGAGACCTACATATGTTTAACAACCTCATATTGAATGAATAACATAATGGGCCTTATGATGCTCGCCCTTCACATACTCCATGATGGCTATCTCATTTACAATGGCTTGTCATGTCACGCTAACAAACAAGAGGATTTCTCTATAAATGCCCTCCCAATAGATGAGAAAATAGATCTTTTGAGTCCTTAAGCAATTCTTAAGCGCTTATCTTCCTCAACCTTTTCCCCAGTTTTCTCCCTATCTTTTTGTTTTTTCTAGCTTTCCACTTTTTAAAATGAATCAACCTTTTGAACATTGTCACATCCCATTCTTCATCCTCCTCTTTGTTTTACATTGTATCAACAAGTAGTTAATACAATGAAATATATTTCTTTCTTGGCACATGTTAGACTTATTGCATATCTTGACAATTGAAACCAACATTTAATGCAATTTAAAGTTAGACCCTACATGCATGCTATGTTTTTCCTTGCTTGTTATTGCTTAATATTGGTTCTTTTAGGATAGTACTAGGGTTCGTTATCCCATTCATTTTGATCCATATTTTGTTAAAAGTTTGTTTGGCTTCAGGAGATTAAGATAAAATTATAAAATTTGGATGTCAAAGCTAAAAATTTTATATTAAATTATTAATTTATCAAAAGGATAAGTATGTTATCAATAAGTTGTTAGTTAAGGTGACGGTAATCTCAAAAAATAGATTTGTTGAGAATAACATCTCACCAACATGTTATGTACCATTAGAGATTTGTTGTCCCCAATTATTTGAGTTTCCTCAAATGAAGTGTATGACTTCAAATATATCCACCAATTATACACTTCTTTAAAATGTATTAAAGAATAAATTAAATTCTTGAACATGATAAAAATAGTTAATATATTATTTGGTCCCTGAATTTCGTTCAATATTTAATTTGATACTTGAGTTTAGCTTTAATATTAATTAACTTTGGTACTTTAGTTTTCTTTTGTCCCAATTAAGTATCTATGTTTTTTTTTTACTAGAGCATACATGTCAAACATTCATCGTATCATATGATGTCGTTTGGTTTAGATATCAAATTGAATATTGTAGCTGATAGGTACCAAATTGAATAGTGAAACCAAAATTAGGTACAAGATGATACATTAACCCTATAAAAATAAAATTGGACAGAAAAAGAGTTGATTGCAACAAACATCCCTAAACTTCAAAGCATTCTAATATATAGCCCTAAACTATCAATGTTATATTAATTAAGTCTTTCTTTTACTAAAATCATTAATTTAACTATTAAATGATACGTTAGATCTTGTGTGACACAACTCAAAACGAAAATTAAAAAAAAAACATTGTAAAAATAGATGCTTTGGAAAACTTAATTTTGAGGTTTTTAAAATTTTTATAAAAACTTTATCGTTTACTTCATTCATTTTTCAGTTTACTTTGTTTTTAACTTTTACTTTTAAAAGTTATGTAACAATATTCAGTTTATTTAAAATTTAGTATAAGATTTGACGTATAAGTTAACGATTAAATTAATAATTTTAATAATGAAAGGACCTAATTAGATAAATTGTAAAGGTTTCTCTTTGTTTGCATTTGCATAAAGCTTTTTCTTTTTCTTGTCACACCCTTACAATTCCCATCATGTTTTAATCCAAAGGATCACATCTCAAACTCCATTTTCTTTGGGATTTTTTTTATTAAAAGAAAGGAAAATAAAAATATTCAAAAAGAAACTATTTTCTTCACCTCATATGTAAAACCACAAATGTATTTACTAAACTACCCTTATTTAGTAGTAGTATTTCCTAACTGAATCTGACCGTTGGTCGTTCCATCACCGTTAACTTCCGTCGTCTTCTTCATCTTCAGCTTCTTAGCTTCTTCCCTCCAACCAATGAATTTACCAAAAAGCCCTTCCATTTCCTCCAATGTTTTCCCTTGCGTCTCCGGATAGAACATGTAGAAAAACAAAGTCGCCACCGTGGCGATCCCGGCGAACAAGAAAAACGCGCCGCCGATCGATATAGCTTTGTACAACGAAATGAAAGTCATGGAGATTACGCCGCTAGTCACCCTGTTAACCGCCACGCCCATACTCGCTCCCTGAGCGCGTAACCTCAACGGGAAGATCTCCGAGCTGTAAACCCATGTGATGGGTCCCATCCCTATCGAGAACAGCGCCACGTAAGCCAAAACCATCGTGATGCACAGTCCGATAGCCCACGGTATCTTCTCGTGTGAATGGTCGATGATGGTGAGTGAGAACCCGAGTGTCGTTAATGACGCCACCATGCCTATTATGCTGCTGAGAAGCAACGGTCGCCGTCCGATTCTATCGAGTAAGAACGTCGCGATCAAGATGGTGATCGTCTTCACGAATCCAACGGCTACGGTGGCGAGTAACTTCCCGTCAGATGAAGTGATACCAGCTTTTTCGAAAATCGTCGGACTGTACAAAACGACGGCGTCTATGCCGGAAGCTTGCTGGAAGAAATGAATCCCAATGCCGCAAATCAACACGTGCCTAACGGCGGGTGTTGGGTATAAGAAAAATTCTTTCCACACTCCTTCGCCGTGGCTTCGCTTTTGGACTTTAACGACGTCGTCGGTGCATTCTTGTGGGATTCCGGCTGCTTCTTTGATTTCACTTAGTCTAAGTTGAGCTTCTTCAATGGATTCCGAAGTTTTGTCCAGAACTTTCTTGGCTTCACCGAGTCGGCCTTGCATAACCAGCCAACGCGGTGACTCGGGCATAGCTAAAACACCCACAGCCAACAAAACCGACGGGATTGCTCCGATGCCGAGCATAAACCGCCACCCTAAGTCAGTTGGTAACTTCGAAAATGCATAGTTGGATACGTACCCCAGTAATATACCACCATTAATGAACACCTATTTAGAAAAAAGAAAGAACGATCGATATCAGCTCCGTTTATATTAATGAATCAAAATTATAATCAACGTAACTCGGAAGACCCACCTCGGGGAATGAGGTGAGGAAACCACGGGAGGAAGCCGGAGAGACTTCAGCTGTGTAAACAGGAGCAATCATAAGAGCATATCCAACTCCGATTCCGGCAACGAAACGACCAACCATTAAGAAAGCATAGCTCGTTGCGAAACCCATAAGGAGTGCCCCTAAGAAGAAAATGGCACCGGCGAGCACAATAGTGTAACGACGGCCAACCCAATCAGAAGTCCGACCAGCCGCACATGAACCAACGAGAGAGTACACGTTAAGTATACCCATGAGGATTTCCTTTTGAACGTCGTTGATTTTCAAGTCCTCTTGTATATAGATAATAGCTCCACTCATTACCCCAATATCTGCACATTCAAATCATGCAAAAATCAATACATAAAAACTTACCCAAAATCCCAAACTTTTGAACATTACTTACCATAACCAAGTAAGATTGAAGTTAAAGAAGCAAGTATAGCACAAGCGGAAGCAAACTTGTTTCTTTTAGGTTTCTTTACTGCAGGTTCAAAATCTGCAAAATTTCTGTTGTCTGCCATAACTGGTCGAGTGGAAACCACACCGTTCTGTTCCCCCATACTAGCCATGTTTGTTAGCCTAGAAAAGGAAATGGAAAAAAGGAAGAGAAAACTGAGTTGTCTGTATTAGAAGGAATATACTCATATATAGTGATTAGAGATTCAAAGCAGCCATGAATCTCTCCTACGTTTGCTATGCAGAAGCCATTGTTGAGATGCAGAGTTTGCTTAAATAGACCAATGGGTTATGTCAATATGGTGCGGTCCATACTCTATGAATTGAACACTCTTCCCCCATTACGTTAAAACCTTTTTTTTTGCCTTGTTCACATCGGTATCGCTGTCTTAGGGTAAGCTCATGTGCAAGCTAGCTGTCGTTATAACAGTGGTACGTTAGATTTCTTTCTACAAATGTTAATCAAAATTTTTAATATTTAATTTTAAAAATTAATATATAATCAGGTTAGATGTAATAATAAGGTATATTACGTTTTTAAGAAGGGAATTTATGTTCAAAATTTGAAGTTAATATTGTTGGAGAGGTTATCACAAACTCATAAATCGTAAAGTGAAAATGAACCAATATATACCCTAAACTGAAGAGGAAAAAGTTATCATTTAAAAAAGTATAATTTTATACATAAAATTTGATTGAAGGATAATTACTAATGTGATTGGTGTTATCATTAGTATTTGTGGGGTTTGACCAAATAAATAAATTCTTATTATTTTAATAAATTTGGTGCCACAAGTTGTCAAAAGACAATTAAAGGTGTAGTATTTTATATATTTTATTATTTTCCTTTTTATTTTTAAAAAGATTTTATGGATGTCCTAAGTGGTGACAGAATTGTGTCCTTCATTTATTTATTAGTGGGAACGTGTTTTTGGTTATTGTCTTCGCTTTCTTTTTTTCAGGTTGAGTTACCATGGGTGGTAAGAACAATAACCATCACCACAAAACGACATTTGGGGTAAAAAAATGTCGGTGAAAATGGAAATTCAGAATTTACTGTTTTAAAAATATTCTTATCAAGAATTTCAACATTGTTTGTTGCTTGTCGGATAATAATTTCGACCTTTAATTCTTTTTTTCTCAAAGAAGTTTTGATTTAATATTTTATATGATTTTAAATTTTTTTACATAAATTTTTTTACTATTATTATATTTTTACATGGTTTCGACAAAAGGTGACGTGAAAAACAACTTGAGAAGTATTCATGGACAACTTTTTTTCTTACGCTACCCAGTTAGTCATCAAGTGACTAACCACTCATTCCATATGGCCTATCATTCTAGGCCTCCCGTTATTAGCAAGTGCGCATTTGTCCTCAAGAAGAAACTACTAAGGGACTATTGAGACCTAACAATCTCATACTATTTTAACAAAAGGAATGTCAGACCCCCACTTGATGACAGTTAACACATAACAAATCTACCACTTGACCAACCACACAAGAAGACCACAACCCATATAGTTGGTGACATGGCACTATCAAGTGTGGGGACCTTCTCCTATATATACCCCCAAGGCACGACGAGGAAGGGATCTTTTTTCCCAGCTCTCAACTCCCTTAAGTTTTATAGCTTAACATCACACTTTCTCTCCTCCTTCATCTTCTGCTTATTCCAACTTTTCGCCTGACTCAAGTGAACCAACCTCCTCGTCACCATCACTATCTTCCCATTGTCTCCCTTGTTGTATCATGGTATAAGCAGTCATATTGTTTGTATATCTATACTTACTTATTTTAAGCTTTTGATTAAGTTTGGTATTACAAATCAATCGAACACCAAGTCAAGAAGGAAATTATAAAAATATCATTATATATATAATAAGTTATATTATATGAACATTTTTTTATATTTTTATATAAAATCAATGAAATTTTAATTATAATTAGATTTGAACCAATGAAACTCTATAAAAACAACATAATGTATTTTTTATTTTTAAAATTTACCATTACACCTAAAGCATAATTTGATTTTAATATGAACTTTTGGTAAGTATATTTATCGCACAATATTTTCAACCCACATCGTAAATATGTCGTAAATTTAATATTTTTTTAATTCTTGTTATTATTTGATGTTCTTAAAAAAAATTCTCCATAAGCATTAATTACTTCCTCGATTTGTGGAACTGAAAATTTTTATTAATATGTATGATGAATTATGTGTGGGTTAAGAATGAGATGGAACATTACTTGCCATTTGCTGTTGATATAATGATTGATGTTCTTGCTAAAGCCTAAGAACAAAAATTATTGGATTTGTGTGTCATCATGTTGTAATAATAGTCATATATGGGTTTATATTCCTCCATTGTTAATAGTCATATATTTGTTTTCTTTATGCTTACAACCATAGTCTATTTAATTTATAAATACGGAGATAATACGTTTCAGTGCATTTAAACCTCATCATCCTATAATAATAATAATACTCATACCAATCGAATTAAAGACTCAATCGACTTGTTAATATTAATATAGTTATTAAACATAATTGTGTTATATTATCAGGTAAGATTAACTATATTTTGCCATAGCATAATTGAGATATTTATTATTCTAATTAATAATATAACATTCATTTTTTTAAAATATCTCATTTATTTCAAATTTAATATATATATATAAATACTATTTATAAGGCCCTTGCTTAGTTTATATCACCCATCGGTCCCGGATCAATTAGGAAATTATAATAAAAAAATAAATTTATTTGTAATGTAAATTGTATGATTATAATGATTTATCTTTTTTAATATTTTTTATAAATTAATAAAAAAATTTATGATCATTATGTACTAAAGATACAATGCATATGATTTTTTTTCTTTTTCAATTTGAATTAAAACAATTTTTTTATTTCTTACATTAAACTTTAATAAATATATTTATTATATAAAATATCCATCAACATCGTGAAGGTACCATAAATCTAATTTGTTTTTACAACTTTACATTTATTTGAATAATATAAAATTTTATTACGTCCCCCTACCCCACAACAAATGTGTACCAAAAGATTCTTCTCATCAATGTACTTAACCTAGCTTGATTAATACACACAAATAAACACACATAATTTATAACTAGGTTATATCACCAAAAATTATGTTAAAAATATATTTATAAAAATATATCAATCCCGAGTTTATTTCCTAATTTTTTATTTTAAAAAATATTTTATTTAAACATTTCATATAAAGACAATAATATTGTTATAATAATATTCATTATTTCCTTAAAAAAATGGTTTTAAATGTAATTCTTATAATCGGATTGATATAAAGTTAACTCATGTTGATGGAAAAAAAGAGACAATTTAAAATATATATTATTGAATTTATGGATTAACCATGCAAAGTAATGGAAAATGACTAGAAAAATAAATAAATAAAGTAATCAAAACTACCTAATGACAAATATATATATATATATATATATATCAAATGAGCCTTGAAAGTAAAAAAAAAATCAATCATTATGCAGTTAATTATTATTCTTCGAAACATTTTATATATAAAAAAGTCAACAACTTCGAGTTTTGTTTGGGAAGATCAACCAAATTAAGTTACTTTCAATATTTTGTTTCGTCTAGGTCACCGAAGTATCAGTTGTTTGCTAGCATAATTAATAATATTATTTATTTTTTTAATTATAAAAATGAGATAAAATTCGAACAATAAATATGATTAATACGATTTAAACTCATATTATATGTAGGGTTAGGGATAAAGTTAGAAAGCTATTTAGGAGGGTCGAAACTAAATTTTAAAAGATTAAATTAAACTTTTATCATTTTTAAGAGGGCAAGTGTAATTTTACTTTTAATAATTTAAATTTTTAAAATTTTTAAAGGGTTTAAATGAACAATTTTTTATTTTAGGGGAGTTAGGGTACCTGCCAACCCTCTAAATACGTCACTGCCTGGGCCTTGAATACCTAACCATCATGTTATGACATGGGATTCTAATAATATTGATTATTGGATGATATATGTGTTGATTTAAAATTCGATTAAGTTTCTAAACAAATTATTAGTTAGTTAGTCCCATAATTATAACTAATTAAAACATATGTTGCATTCTGATTCATAGCTTTTGTTGTGCCTAGATATCTTAACCAGCTAGTTTCTGAAAAATTTGTGTTCATATTTGTTTTTTTTTATTAAAAATATAATCCATGGATAGGAAATTACTTAATATTCAAGTTATTTTATAATTAAATATTTTTAGTAGTTAAGAAATGAGTAAAAGTATAATGGAAGTCTTTGTACTAGGAGTTGAATTACATTTTATCCCTTTTATTCAAAGAGCAAATGGGTCTTTCTGTTAAAAATTTCATCCATCTCTACTATTAAAAACCGGTCCCTATACGTCAGCATGAAGTGCATGTGGCATGCTACATCTAATTGTCTGATTATTTCATCTATAATATCATTTTTGAATAGTAAAAACGGATGAAATTTTTAACAGAAATGACTAGTTTGCTCTTTAATCTATTGTACAATGACTAATTTACCTATTTTTTTAATAAAAGGAGAGCAAAATGTAACCTGACTCTCAATCCAGATGCCTCTATAATACTAATAAATCAATTTTGTATCAGTGGCATTTATATCAATTAAGAAATATCGTTTCCAATAATAAATCAAAATTGTAAAAATAAATTTATATGAAAAGATTTATATAAAATTAAAATATTCCTTTATTCCATTTTATTTTATTTTATATTAAGTCAAGCAAGTCAACTAGGAAAGGAAGGAGGCATGGGCAGCAAATTGGAATGATTTTCCACCAATTTGTCCAATTGTGACCCCCAAAATTATGGTTCCTATAATTTCTCAGTCAACAAAGACAGCCCTCTATATAAAATTATAGTGAGAGAGGATACCTTTATTGCAAATTGCTTACTTAACTTCAATAATTCTTTGTATTTTATTCTTATTTTTCATCAATATTTCCTAACTATATTTACAAGTTTGCACGTATAATTTGGTTTTTTTATTCAACGTGAACTAAACGTATTACTTTCTTGTTTCTTCAACGTGAAGGAATTAGGAATATGTATTTGTAAAGGAGAAGCAAAAATTATGTGTCTACTATTAATTAAATATTTAACGTTCACATGAAGTGAAGGACAAAACATTTTATAAAAAGCCCAAAAATAAAATATCGAATATATTTAAAAAAATATCAATATAAGTCGATTGAGTCTTAATTCGATTAGCATGAGTATTGTTGTCAATGTAGGAAGACGTGAGTTCGAGTGTATTGAAACGCATTATCCTGCTAATTATAGGTTGGGGAGGGACTATGAATATTATTAAGGTTGAAAAGTGGTGTGAAAAAATGCTTTAGAAAAGTAATTTTGAAAATTTTGATAGTGTTTACCATTGTTGTCTGTAAGTGTTTTTGAGAAGATAAAATGTCTATTTTAGACATGATGTTGTAATGTATAAAATTTAATGAGGGGATAAAAAGATAATTTTATTGGAAAGCACTTTTCCAGGTGCCAAAAAGCTATAAATTAAAATTTTGGCTTGATTTAAAATTCTAGTTTAAAATTAATGTTTGGTTTGAAAAGTTACTTGTTAATCAAAGTTTTTTGTTTGAAATAACGATTTGGGTCGAAAAATACTTTTTAACTTCAATGGTAAACATGCCCATAATATGTCCTTAGTCTTATATATTCAACGTCCAAATCCAATATTACAAATTTAGAAAAAGGGAATGAAGTTACTCGAACTCAAACCCTAATATGTAATATCATTCTTAAGGCATAATCACTAGCGGATCTTGAGACTAAGTTTTGGTGAGAAATAATTAAAATTTTCAAAAATTTTAGAAATTTAATGAGAATTCTGGGTATAATAACTTTTATAAAATTAGATAAATTATTTTAAAAGTCTTAAAGTTGATGGAGAAAAGTCAATTAAGTAAAAATGTTTGTTGAGTATTCTCTAGTAGAAAAATTGTCCAAATAAAGATAAAATAGATGACGAAGAAATTTGACTGTTTTAAGTGCACAATTGGACTAGCAAATGTAACTTTTCAATGTTGAAACCATAAAAGTCAAGCACATAGAACTTGATTATTGATTCTTTTACTCAATTTTTAATTGATACTTTGTTTACTTACATGAAATCATAATTTGACCGATTAACAAGCAAGTTAGATATTTAGAACAAACTCTTGGGGTTGTATCATATGCTATTATTCTATATTATCATTTGCATGATTTTATTTTATATTGGATGTCCCCTTAAAAACGTTAACCCAAGCTGTGGATTAAGGGACAAATGGATTTAAAAAATTGTTATGTCATCACAATCATAAACGGGTTTAGTAAGTGTAGAATATTCTTTTTAATGAGTTAGGAAATATAAAAAAAAATATTAATAAAATGGATAAGTTAAAAGCGGTTAGAAAAATCGAAGAGAAATTCTTAATAAATTAATATTGGTAGTCGATTTATTTCTTTAGAGAACACTTATAATAAGGAGATTAATTGTTGTTATTGACAATAAAAATATCTTGATTCCAATAGAAAAAAAGGTTGGTAGTTATTAGACAACAATGATCGTCAACTCGAAACCCAGGTAAGATTTAGGTCGCCTATCCACGACTCGGCTAGGCCCTACCAAATGGATGTGTGAGAGACATACAGCGAGAGGACAGCTATGAGAGCTCACAGTCTCAGTTCGCATATACCCAAAGAGTTCTAATATAGAGGGTCGCGAGGTCTAACAGGCGACCCAAAACAATACACGTGTTTAGTATACCCGAGGTCTGCTTAGAATGTCAGTCATATGAATAGTGAGATCAAGTTCACGAACAGTAAAGTCAAATCATGAACTATGATAATATATATAAATACCCGAATGTTAGGTTATAAAAAATATCGTGAAAAGAATGAAAAGAGTAAAAAGTTATCACGAAACTACTCAGTTAGATTAATATTTTTTATATAATGGGAGAGGATACGAAATGTACAGAGATCAAAGCAAAGACCTTATGTCGATTAGAGTATTCTATCAATAGGAATTCTTTTATCTTTACACCACGAGCTTAATATAAAAATATTGTGAAATTGTATTTTAATTTCTTAAAATTTACAATTTTGTAATTAATAAAATGATAAAATTTGTAATTTAACCCCTCAAAAATTTTAAAATTCAATTCGGTGCAATATAAAATCATGTCTAGCTTGGTTTAAAATTTTGATTAAAAAATAACTTTATTGACCATTATGTAAAAGGTCTTAAGAAAAACATAATATTTAAGTCAGATAGAAGTTGAAAACAATCTTTATAGAGAGATTCTGCTAGCTGGCCTATTTTCGTGTATGTATCTATTATTCAAATACACTTTGTTGTTAATTTATACATTAAGGTCACGTTCATGCTTGGGATTCACATCTTAATTTGAAGTTTATAACATAAACAATTTTTGTTTTGCCAACCTTAAATTTTGTTGTCTTCTGTTTTTTTTTTAAATGTAATTTGTTTAATACAACATAAACTCAAACTACTTTGATTTTTTTATATATGTAATTATGTATATAAAATTAATTTTTTAATTTTTAATTCAATTATATACAAAATCACGTTACCCATTATATTAAACTTCAGGTATAGTTTTGCAATTTGTCCTTTTTTTTATATATATTTTTCCAATGCTAATTTTTTTTCAATGTATTATTGAATTTAATATGCCATTGTACATATAAACTTTAATTTGATGCAATTATTCACGTAAAATTTTAATTATAGTTCAAATATATATTTTAAATTTTAAATTTGATTTGATCATACGTATTTTAAAAAATAAATATATCAATTTATTTTTATATTAGATAATTTAATTATTTAAGTATGCAATATATAAACATAAAATGATGTTGTATCATGTTAAAGATTGTGTGGCCTAAATCCCGTCACTTGTTGAAGTTCGCTTGCCATAGATCACCATTAAGCACAAAATTGGGTGGGGTTGTGATCGAGGGTGTAGGGCATATACGGACCATACAACACAAGTTGAATCTGTATAAAACTGTTCTTCTTCTATTTGATTTTAATTAGAACATAATTTTTCAACCTTTAAATAAATATATTCAGAACTTCTCTTGTATCATTCGTTTTTCAACATTAGTGAATTTTCTTCTCCTCTGCCCATGATTTTTTTCAAAAAGCGTTTCCATGTAAAAAAAGTGTTCAGTGTTTTTCTTTTTCTTTTTCTTTACGATAATGCTATTGCTATTATTAACGTTTATTATAACATATCAATAATTGTGTTAATAATTTACAATAATTAGATCAAATAAAGTTTCATATATGCAATTACATATTAAATCATATCTCATGTATAGTTTTGAAATTTATCTCTTTCTATATAAACAGTGCCTTCACAATAAATTTAAAAAGAAAAAAAAGAAATTACTGAGAGTATTATTGACTCGTTAAAAATGAGATTATTGATCCGGTGCAATTATATATACAAAACTTTGATTTTGATTTAACTGATACATACACTTATTTTCATATTGATTTAATATAATTATTTGTGTATACAATATATCAAGTGATACTAATAATTTGTTAATAACAAGATTGTTAATGTGGTTAATAATTAATTACCTTAATCGATCAATGTGGCACTTCACATGACGACGTACCAAATAATGGAGACATTGACCCGAAAGATTGGCAAAACATAAATATCTAAGATAATCTAAACTTAAGTTGGTAAAATAAATAAAATGGTGAAGTCCTATATTTAAATATTTTTTATTCTTTATTATAAATTTTTTTATTTCAAGAATAATTAAAAAAAGTGATTAACTTCATTTTAGCTGTAACTTATTTTGTCCTACTCTCAACTAGCAGCCCTCCATGCTTCCAAGACGGTGGGCAACTTGTTTCGTCAATTCATCAAATAAATAATAATATCATAACAACTATATCTTAAACCATCAACTTTTATAAAAAAAAAAAATTAAGGAATAATTACTTATTTGGTCCTTCAACTTATAAAAATTAATTTTAACTCTTTATTTAATTTTTTATTTATCTTAACTTTTAAATTTGTGTTGTTTATCAAAAACTTTTAATATTTAAAAATTTAAAAATTATTAATATTATTAAAAATATAAAAATTATATATATTTTTTAAAAATAATAGCTTATGTGGCATACATGTGGATGCCAAGTTAGTAAGGTTAACCGACGTTAAATTCTTCATCAATTTTGGGATAATCTGTCGAACAACGTAAATTTAAAGACTAAAAAAGATAAAATAAAATTGAAGGATCAAATAAATTATTATACTAAAAAATAAATATATAATTACTAACAAGTAAGCACATGTCAATATCGTGGGTACCATCCATGTGCGTCAATTTCATAACTTATATATTATAATATTTATATATTAACATAACGGTTCTCTTATTATTATTTTACATACAATTTTTTTTTCAAAAAGTTCTAAATTTTCTTCATAATAAAGATTCTAAAATTTATCTAACTAATTTTTTGTATGATAATAATTAGTGTTTATTTAGTTTTACTAAAATATTATTTAACAAAAAAATAAATTAAAAATATTTAAAAGTAGAAAAATAGATTAAATTTAGCTTTTCTTTGATATATATATGTTTATAGTATAGGTTAAAGTTGGGAACTTTACTAACATATGTTAAGTGGATTAATAAGGAACATTTTACACTAAAAAATATATCTCGTCTTAGAAATAATATTCTCGATAAGGGTATTCATGAACCATCAAAGGAAAAAAAGAAAGAAAGTGTTATTTGGATTTCATTTTTTTAATTGAATTGATTTCGTATCAAATTGATTTGTGATATCAACTCAATCAATCACGTTATACATAATATTATTTTATTAAAAAATAATATTTTAAGTAATTCTTTTTCTCGAATTGATGTCAAATTAACCTGTGACATGAATTCAGTTAATCACATCATAAACTAATAAATATAGGTAATCTCTTAACGCTAAAGATTAAGACAATCGCTTTGTGGAAAATAGAGTTTATATTTGAATTAGTTAAATTTATGGAAGTGAATGACAAGTATCTCTCCTACTTTAATAAGTGGTTGAAGGCTCGATTCTCATTTTAAGTATGGGATAATTTTAAAATTTATTACTAATATCTATTCTTTTAATAGGCTTACAAAATAGTAGACTCACTCTAATAAACACCTTAAAACCAAAATGAATAATATTTTCTAAAATCTTAAGGGGCAATAAAGTGGGAGGAAAGGGCAAGGGAAAGGGAAAAGGAAAACAATTTCCTCCATTAGGAAAATGAGATCCAAGTGGACATGAAGTTGAAAAGGACAAATGGTGTGAAGGGAAAGGGTGTGGGGTCATTAGAACACTAGAAAAGTGTAATGGATGTGACATTAATTGCTTTATTCAAATTTGGGGTATTGGCTTGGTTAGTCCAACTCACGTGTCTTTGAATTTTGGTTCACTCGCTCAACGAATATCTCTACCGATGGATAAATCTGTTGATGTAAAAGACTCTTCCGCAACACATCCATAAACTAACTGCCCACTCCAATAATTGTTAAGTTCCTTATTCTTTATTATAATTTAGTTATTCTCTATTATTTTACTAGTAATTTAGATTGAATTGATAAATAATTAAAATTTATCTCAAACTTAATAATTAAATCTAAACTTTGGGCTGGCACGTCCGGTTCCTCTAAAATAATTTTTTTATTTAAATCCTTTAAAAATTTTAAAATTTTAAATTAATAAAAATAAAATTATACTTTAACCTCCTAAAAATAATAATAATTTAATTTAATTTTTTAAAAATTAAAAAGATGAAGACAATTAAAATAATAAAATTATTTTTTTTCTATCGTAAAAATAAAAATTTAATTTCAGCCCTCTAAAAATTTTTTCTAACTTCGCCTATTATTTAAATCCACTCGATTAGACAAATAATTGAACCCATAGGAATAAAATGCTTTTTTTAAGTGTAAAATTATTTGGATAAAAACATCTAGATTTAATGGCAAGGTGGAGGAGTTTGGAAATTTTGAAATTTTAGATTTGTTTCTTTTTATTAATCGATAATAATTAGGAGAATAAGAAGAGAGCCAAGTCCGAGCCTCGGGTTTTTGCCATTTTATTCGCTTCAAAATTTTAATTTTTATACTTAAAAAAATTATTAGCTTAAAACATGATTTGGCTCTTAAAATATATTGTTCTTTGCACTTTAGTACTTAAAAGTTCTTTTTTTTTAACTCAAATTGGTCCCTAAAGCTATCTTTTGCTAATGAATTTAATCTAATTGACATTAATGGTGTTAAAAATTGATTGACATATTTCCCAATTAAAATGCAAAACGTGGGTTTAGGATTAATATCTATATATAAATTCAAAAAAATTGAAAATTATAAAATATCTCAATATAATTTTTAAAAATTAAAAAAATTATAAATGGAGAATTTAGTTAAATTTTTAGAAAATTTCAAAATTTAATATCTATATAGTCTAGAAATTTGAAATATTTAAAATTTTTTTGCAAAAATAAAAAAAATATATATTGAAAAATAATTAAATAAAGAAAAATAATATATTTTAGAGATAAATCATGGTTTAGGTCAATTTTATTTTAATTATTCTAAATTTATGATGTAATTATTTTAAATAATTTTTCCAGCATAAGGTTTGCTAACCAGTCACCACTACAAGAGAAAACAACGTTATTAATAATTAAATTTCACATATTTTTATTAATAATTAATTTTCACATATTTTCCAATTTCCCTTCATTCATTCATTGCAGTCAATTCACCAAATATATAAATGAGTTTGAAACTTTGGTAATATAAATTCAAGTCAAAGCTGTAGGGTTTGCCTTGCTAGCTCCGTCATTGATATACTCAAACTCTCTGCTGTCCTATTTCATCAATGCTTGACGACGACGAAAGAATCAACTACCCCTTGCCAACACTTTGAAGTTTGTAACTCAAATTTAATAATTTTTATATATCATCCAAAAATAATTTTAAAAATAAAACTTATTTAACTTTGTTTTAATAATTTTATTTTTTATTCCACAAATAATTTAAAAAAAACTACCATGTGTCTTTTTTTTTAAATATTATACTGTATTTTTATAAAACACTTGTTAATCTCAACTCAGCTGGAGTTTAAAAACTTCATTGCAGTGTAATAAATATTTTAGTCACTGAGCTGTTAATTGTCAATAAAGTTGTAACGATAAGATGACATAGCACGTTAAATAATTATTTTAAACAAAAATTTTAGGTTAATTTATACAATCATTCACCATATTTTTTTTGTTTTTTAGCAATTTAATTTTTTTTTCTTTTAGGTTTATTTAACTTTTTTTCTTTATTTTCCATTTTTTTTCTGCTTCTCCTGCTATTTTTCTCCCTTCTTCATTTCTTTTAACGTAGTTTTTCTATATTTTCCATCTTCTAGAACTAGTCCCTATACTTTTATTTGTTTGAACAATTTAATTTTTTCGAGTGAGGTGAGCTTGTAGATTAATTTTAACAAATCAAAAACATAGAAAAACTACGTTAAAAGAAATGGAGAAGGAAGGAAAACAAATGGAGAAGCAAAACAAAATGAAAAAAAAAGTTAAAAGAACATAAAGAAAAAATTAAATTGCTCAAAATGAAAAAATATAGGGACTAATTGTAAAATTTAACCTAAAATTTTCATTTAAAATGATGATTTAACATGCCACGTCAGTATACCGTTACACCGTAATGGCTCAGTGACTAAAATATTACAACACGGTAACGCAAATGACTAAAACGTAACATTTCAAACATAAGTGACCAAAAAATAACTTGAAAAGCAAACAATAGTAACTATTTTGACAATTTACCCTATATAAAAAATATACATTATAAGTTAATGAAATATTAATTAAAAAAATACAATTTTTATTTATCAGTTATCACATACTATAAACAATTTGCTTTTGATGTTCACTGCTTACTTTTCCACATGGTTATCTAGTTATCCTGCATCCCCATCTTCATAACTAGTGAATCATTTCATTTGCCATTTTAAAATATAAAAATATATAATTAAAAATTATCAAATTAAAGTATAAAAATATTGTATTTTTAAAAGAATTGTTTAAAAAATATGATAAATTTTCACCGATTTACGTATAAAATAATTTTATAGAATCCAAAGCTATCATGAATGTCACGAAAATTGACGTCACGTAATATTCTAACCTGACACCGAATCATTGAAAGTTGAAACTGGTCCATCGTGTTTATTTTCTCATTTGTTTGCCACTTTTTATATTTTTTTTCCCCGACCCGAATGGACACCGCAGCATTCCTTCGCCATTCTTTTTAAATTTTGGTTTGGTTGCAGTACGTAGCGATTGAAATTGGAGTGTCCAGCTTTTAGGGTTGGGGGACCAACCACAAGGCGTTGAAAGCCGCAAGAGCGGTGCATGCTTCTGAGTTAGAAGCTTAGAATTTGATTTCCCATACTCTGTTTTCTTTATCAATATAATGCTTTGATTGTTGGCATTTTATGTGAGCCAGAATCTGTAAAAGCAAGAGTCTTTTTAGTCAATTAGTCTTCCCATGCGTAGCTGTATTTGTGGATCAAATCATAAGTTGGGTTGGTCATGGTTTTGTTTGGGTTCAACTTAGGGTGGAGAATTTTTTTCTTCAATCTTATCTTTCAATTCGTTCAATATTCGCATCATTGTTCTTTTACCACATATTTGGGACAAGTCCATGTGTTAAGGAAATGTGTAAGCGAAAGCGTCATCAACAGGGGATAAAAAAAACAATCATATTCAAAACAGTCCATGATAACTTATGTGTAGAAGATGGGAACGTAATTATTATAAGATCTAGAAAAGTTTAAATAAACTCGTCTAATTTTTACATGATTATAGAGTGTGTCTCGCATTTTGGATAAAATAGGATTGACATTGAGATGAGGAAAGGCCGACGTCTCGATGACATGACAACGGCATTCAAACAAGAAGAATCACCATGTCACAACATGAAGGACATCCCAACAAGGCAATATGCCAGTCACGATATGGCGACGTGTTCCCTACCAAATCGAGTTTTTTTTCCTAGTTAAATTCTATTTTATTTTTTCTAGAGTCTAACTTTGATTATTCTATAGGGATGTTTTAGTCATATTTTCACACAAATTTTAGCTTATAAATAGGGCTTTTAGCAACCATAGAGAGTTTGATTAAAATAGCACAATTAAGAGAGAGTTTTGTGAGAATTTCGAGAAAATTTTGTATTTCGAGTTTAGGTTTGTTTTTGGTTTCTCTATCTTGTACTAGTTTTCAATTATTTTTTGTTTTAATGAAGTTTTTCTTTGTTCTTGTTTTTTTATCCTCTTAAAAGGTGTTTTTTCACATAAATATTTGTGTCTAACCTTTCTCGTTTTTGTTCTTTTTTGTTGCTTAATTCGGGTTTACCCAAAAAAAGATTAATTTTATAAATCTTTATCATTGGATACAATATTACACTTTTTTAAGAGAAAATATTAGTTCAAATTTTGAAAAGCATATTATGAAGAGAGACAACCACAATTTGTAAACACAAATAGCAAAATATATATATAAAAAAAAATAGAACCAATTATTTATTTTATAATATTTTTAGTGATCAATTTTTTTTATTTATTTTATTTATAAATTTATTTGTGAAATAATCTTGAACCAATTAGGTGAATTAGTCTATAATAATAGATGAATTTCATCATTGTATTATTAAAAAATTTAAATAACATTAAATTTTAATAAAGTTAAAATTTTATCGTTTAAAAAAAATGTCATTTTAACGTTTAAAGTAGTTGTATTTTGATAGTTTTTTATGATTTTGTAGATAAAACATTTTATTAGGACTATAAGTAGCAAAAAAATAATGTTCAAGTTATTTTTTAAATAGTAAATGTTAACTTTATTTGAATATTTTTATTATAGAGATCGAATTGATCCATTTAACACTAAAATAATTAATTTGATCCAACCGTAAAATTTCACTTATACTTTCATCTATTGAAGTTATATTAAAAACCAACTAAATCTTATAAATTTAAATTTAAATTCATTAAAATCACAAAAGACCCGAGATGCTTTTTTTTTTTTTTAGTATTAAAGATAAGTAATTTTATATTCATGACACTTTACCCCTTGTGACAAAGAGAATCATACCCATTACTTGTACAAGTCTTTAAACAATATAATTTTTTAAATATTTTTATTATATGTTTTGTTCATATTTATTCTTTTTGACATTATGCCTACAACTACTCATAGTTCCTCCCCAACTCATAAATAAGATAATAATACACTTCAGTGCACTAAAACTCACATCTTTCGATATTGACAATATTACTTATACCAATTGAACTAAAACTCTAGACTTTTAAATAATATTTTTAAACTTATTTTCTTGTTTGTTTTGTTGGTCCATCTAAAGTATTGTCAAATTGAATAAGTTTTCTATCTACAAAAATATGTGGCTCATCAATGAGAAAAGTAACACTACCAAACAAACTATTCTGTGTCTCTCTTCATATTTTTCTCGACAACGATATCATATACCCATTTCTTAATTTCCTTCCATGCATTTGCTTGTCTCTCTTAAAATTTATATTTTGATATATTAATAATTCGAGTTATATTGCATTTGACATATTCACGTGCTTATTTGGGGCAATTTTTTTTTTAAAAAAAGAGAATCAAAATTTAATTATAAAATTTTGAAAAATTAAAATATAATTTCATTAATTTTGAGGGATTAAAAAAGATTTTTATTTTTATTTTTGAGGGGATCATAGTGAAATTTTATTATATTTTATTTTATTATTTTATATTGTTGTTCATTTATTTGATGTCGTTTTCGTATAATGTAACCTTAAATTACTCCATCTAAATACAATCACATTCACCTCATAATAACAATACCGAAATTAGGAAAAACCCATTATAGGCAAGAAAATTATGTGGTTTGCATTTTTTATATATAAAAGATATTATTCATAACTTAATTTAATATTAATTTTATTTCTTAATTAAAAATTAAACCTTATATAATAAATATATATATATCATTATGTTAAAAAAATTTTGATTAATAACTTCATTATTTATATAAGAACAACCAAACATCAAGGAGGACTTCAATTGTTGCAGGAGTTGCAACACATGTACTTGTATGTTACGAAACTGTTCTCTCATCACCTTGAGAAAGTGAACTTCACCAAAACTCAACTTGGAAATAGCTTGTTGTAGAGGTAGAGACACAGAGCATGGACATTGTGACACTAAGCTTCGAAGTCACGATTCAAAGCTCTCAAGGTTGTGACTCCAAGCTCAAAAGATGAAGTTGTTGAAACCAGTGGCCTGTCATCTCGGTCACAACACCAGCAAGAGTGTATTGTGACAGAGCCTTCCATGCCCCCTTCATGTCAACTACCATGAGTGCCGTGATACCAAAGCCTGGGTGTTTAGACACTAAAGTCAGGCAAATGAAAAAACCATAGGGATAATTTGTGTCCAAATAAACTCAAGTCGGCCACATTTTATAAGGATATTTTCATCAATATTGAAATTAAAAAATTAGACTGCTTAAAGCTTTTTATGGAAAGAAAAAAGGACATCCATTTTTTTTATTCCTTCAATCATTTAGATTCCTAGGGTTTTTTCTAGCTTAGACTTTATTTTGTTATTTTCTTTATTTTGCTGCACTTTGCTTCACCTATATATATATAGTTACAAATTACTCAAAGATATTAACACAATTTAGGCAGCCAAAATCTTTCAATATCAAAGTTATATAGTGCTTCATTGGAGTGCCTTTAGGGTACTTTTCCTTTGGATCCATGAAAATTGGGAGGGTTAAACAACTTGGAGGATTCCATGGTCAAAAAGTGAAATAATGTTTGTGCTTATCCTAATTACATATTATATATTGAGAAATGTAATTTGGGCATTGGCTGCTAATGATTCTTGTACAGATTAAATGGATAATCATTATCCTATTAATAAACTAATATATATGATGCTCACATGTTTAATTAACGTAACGACTATTTATTTTTGTTAAATCAAATATATCAAATGAAGTTATCATTTCAAATAATTATAATAAAATCTAAATTTGGATTGAGTCTTAATTCGATTAGTATGAGTATTATTGTCAATGCAAGAGGATATAAATTTGAATGTACTGAAGCACATTACTTTCTTATTTATGAATTAGAAAAGGACTATAAATAATTTTAAACATTATATCAAAAATAACAAATATTATTATTAAAACATATAAAAAATTATTTTTAAAAAATAATGATAATTAATTAATTTTATCTGCATTACCCCTATATAAAAGGAAGTCTAAATACAATGAATTTTCCTATTCACCTTCGTGCTGTAGCCTGTCGGTCCATTTATTTTTGCATCCAATACTGATATAATAATAATAATAATAATAATAATAATACAATTTTTTTTAGTGTCCCGAATAAAGAGATAAAGCCTTTGAATTTGATTACCCTAAAAAGTCAAAGATTGACATCCAACCCCAAAAAGTCTATTTCCTCTATTCTCTGCCCAGACTCATTAGTTTCTTTTTTTAGGTTAATTACACCATACATCCTTAAATTGTGATCCTCATTTTAAATTGATCTTCAAATTTCAAAATATTCTAACTACATATCTAAACTATTTATGTTATATCAATGAGGTCCTTTTTATTATTAAAATTATTAATTTAATTGTTAAATGACAAGTCAAATCTTAAGTAGTTAAATTTAAATAAATATAATGTTGTCACATAACTTTTAAAAGTAAAAACAAAAGGAAAACAAATGATAAAACTTTTGTAAAAATTTCGAACACCTCAAAATTAAATTTTTTTAATATCTATTTTTATAATATTCATTTTTTTCTTAAAATTTTCATTTTAAAGTATGTCAAGTAAGACCTGACATGTTATTTAATAGTTAAATTAACGATTTTAGTAATAAAAGGACCTAATTGATATGACCTTGATAGTTTAATGATATATTTAAAATGATTTGAAGTTTAAGAAACAATTTAAAATAAGGGCCATAGTTTAGAGATGTTTGGTGCAATTAACTTTTTTTTTAATTTGGTAATTGAATTTAGAGTTTGCTACTTTCATAAAATGAATTACAAATGAGACAAAAGAATAATTTATTTTTACCTTTGAATTATATAACGGGGAAGACGGGTTATTCAACAATATGCAGGGATGAAATTAAATCAAATTTATATCATCTTTACGAAACACCACGTAATATTGATAATGATACGGGGTTGCGCGCGGACCAAGATCGAGTTGCCAAGTCACGAGAAACTCCTACGAAAACCCTAAACAATTAGATCTGAAACGAAACAGAAAATTAAAAGATTAGATTTTTGAATTTTCAGATCTGAAATAAAATCCCCAAATCAGCAAAGAATCAAATTGAGAATAGAAATAAGTGTTAGGGTTCTTGAAACCCTCAAGGAGATTGTGATTCTGCCCAATTGAACACCAAGATAGTTTTCCCCAAATTTCGACAATCTAATTTCACCCAAAAAGAGTATGGAAAAACCCTAGAAATTGGGGATTTTTGGGCTGATTCCTTAAGATAGAAAAAGGCTGAAAACACAATAAGAACAGAAAATAGATTAGATAATGATTCAGCACAAGTAGAAATAAAGAAAGAATTGACAGTAAGAAATTAAAAGATAAGTCCTAAGAAGCCTTGAAATCCCGAAAGATCTCACAACTCCCTTCAAACGGCTCTAATCTCCCCTCCAAAGAATATCAATGGCAAGAAGAAGGTTGAAGATGGCTCCCACAATCAAAAAGATTGTTAAAACAACTTCTAAAGAAAACTCAAGAGAAAATCCTTGAAGAACTCAAAGAGAATTTTCACTCAAATCAAATCTGAAATTTTCAATGTAATTGTAATGTAATGTAGGGTGGTTGGCCAAGCCATATAAATAGGCCTTTCAAATGTTTTCCTAATTTAATTAGAACACTAAAACTAAAACTAAAAAAAAACTCCTAATTATTTTAATATGGAAATTCGGCCAAGGGTCTTTTATTTGGGACTCTTGGATAAACATTTAAACTAAGTAAAATAAATAAATAAATAAAAATAAAACTTTACAACTTGGGCCACTTTAACAATTTGGCCTGATTTTCAACTAAGTATGGGTGGATTTCTTGATTGGGCTTGGAATCTTCTTATTGGGCCTTGCCCTCAAGAATTTGGGCTTTTGTGACTCGTATCATTCCCCCCTTCCTCAAAAAGATTCGTCCTCGAATCTGAAAAATCAAATGAACTCGACTTTCCTCTATCGAACGGGACTAATGGCAATTGAGTCCACTGAAAAGAATAGCCATGAGATAGTAAATAGCAACGGAAACAAGCTTGTAGTCCAATCATAAGCATAACAGAACAGGTATAACGCATGTGAATGGACAGATTCAGATTACCATGCAAACAATCTAATTTACTCACCACTGCCTCGTCAAATATTTGAAACAAAGATGGACATGTTTTAAGGCATTTAGTCGTCTCACATTGTTCCCACAAACCATGAATAAATTGCGAGTAATAAATCAAATGGTAAACATAATCGTCACAAGTAGGTATTTGAAAAGATTTACATGGTTCACAGAGTTGCATAATCATACCATGCATTAATCGACGGTCTATAGATTCACTCACACATGCATTATCAAAAACAAGAATCTTTTTATCAACCATCAAAACAGATAGATCATCAATAAATAAAATAGGACAGTCAAGCACGTTTCGATCTAAGTGTTCATCAACACGATCTTTATCACTATCCGAGGAGTACAAAAGTGTTTCAAAGGTTTCAAGCATCTTACCTCGATAAGCAAAAGAATAAGGGTCGATTTTACCTTTTTCATTTAAAACAAACCTTCGTTCATCGGGGGCATAGTGTAGTCGAATCTCCGTTGTTGAGTTAACCTTTGTCAAATGGAACTCAAACTTCATGTACAACCACATAAACTGTTTAAGGCAAGAATATAAATTGAAAACAAATTTGGCAAATTTCGTTACCTTATTCTCCAAAACAGATTTGGACAAATTCAAGGATTTTACACAAGGTAAATCAAGAGAATAACAAATCACGCTTCTTTTCGTAATGACTTTATCAACCACAATCGAAGAGTAACAATTAATCGGATCAAAATGATGGGATCTTTTAAGAACTAAGTCACCAAAAGTTTTATCAATAATTTTCAAATCTGCACTGGACTCGGTTTCTAAAATTTCCTTACCTCGCTTACCTTCGGGATCATGTAGTGTGATTTCATCTTTGCTTAAGTTGATCGTATGAAAGCGTCTTTCATTTGAGAGGTATTGAAGTTGAAAGTTATCTTTCGATCTTTCGGGAACCTGAAAAGTAACAACACAAGAAAAATTCATATCTTGGTTAGTGGAAACATTCCTCACTAGCCTTTCCTCGTCTTTTTCTTTTGTTTCTTTTTCTAACTCATTTTCTCTTCTTTCTTCAACTTCTTTTTCAATTTTCTTTTCTGTTTCACATTCCTTTTCACTCTCAATCTCTTTTTGCTCTTTTTCATTCTCTTTTTCTTTTTCCTCACTTGTTTTAACAGAATTTCTCAGTTTGATTTGGTCCTCATGGACTTGTTCCGGAGTGAGCGGCACTAAGGTAAGTTTCTTTCCTTGATGCTTGAAAGAATACCTATTGGTACGACCATCGTGAGTGACTTTTCGATCCAGTTGCCATGGTTCTCCTAGCAACAAATGGCAGGCTTGAATAGGCATTACGTCGCACACAACTTCGTCTTGATACTTACCGATAGAAAAGGCAATGCGCACTTGTTGAGTGACCCTAAATTGGCCTTCGTTGCTAAGCCCTTGTAGTTGATAAGGTTGTGGATGCTTGGTAGTGGTTAAGCAAAGCTTTTCCACCATCGTCGTGCTGGCTATGTTCGAGCAACTTTCACCATCAATAATAACTCTACAAAGCTTACCTTGTACATGGCAGCGAGTATGAAAGAGATGTTCTCGTTGCTGCTCGCTCCTTGGTTTTGCCAAAGATGATTGTCCACGATCATGAAAATCATCATCCATTCTAGTGACACGTCGAGGGCCGCGCCTTTGGGGTTGGTTATCCCTATCTTCCTTAATTGGATCTCGATATTGATGTTTTTGATTCACTCGTATCTCATTCAAAGTAGTATTCAATGCTTGAAGTGTAGCATTTATTTGTGTGATTGCAGCAGTATGTCCATCTAACTGTTGTTGGACTTTCATAAGTGCATCATTATTATCACCTTTAGACATCTTCAAAACCTGTAAAAAATAAACACTCAACACTCAAAAATAAAAGTTAGCAAACCTCACCATTAATCACTCAAAAAGAAAATTCAAATTCTCAATGAGGTCGAATTCAATCTTGTGAGTTCTTTATCAGAGTTTATATCAACCAATTAGAGAGTGTGAACCAAACTACCAAAGAATCCTAATTTGCACTAGGATGCCAAAAACTGACGAGACACCAATTGATTCGTGTTGCACCGAGGAAGAAGTTGTGCACACGTTTAAATCCTACTAACACAAGAAACAAGAAGGTGTTAGATAACGTAAAGGAAGAATAAAGGTAAACAAATGAAAACCTACAGCTAAGAATCAATAAAAATTGCTGAAAACAGAAAACCCGAAAAACTGCGGAGTAACTTGACAACTTCGTTCGAGGTGTTCCCGATCTCCAAAAATCACGAAATTAAATCTGGAGTGTCCTTATATATTTAATTTTTGATCTGGAAAATTTGGGCACCAAATTCAACCCGCTGAATATTTTTTTAATTTTTTATTGGATTTCGTCTTTTTTCAATTTTTTGACTTTTTCGACTTATTTTTTTGCGGGAAATATTTTTGTATATTCAATAACAGTGCCAAAAATATGTATGTAAAATTTCAGATCAATCAGAAAACGTTTACCCACTCAAATAAATTTTTTTCGAAAATTTTTCTGGGTAAAACTGCTGTTTGTAATTTAAAAAATAGAGATCAGTTTAGAAATCAACCAAGAACACCCAAAACGCCCAAAATCTGATACCAAATGATACGGGGTTGCGCACGGACCAAGATCGAGTTGCCAAGTCACGAGAAACTCCTACGAAAACCCTAAACAATTAGATCTGAAACGAAACAGAAAATTAAAAGATTAGATTTTTGAATTTTCAGATCTGAAATAAAATCCCCAAATCAGCAAAGAATCAAATTGAGAATAGAAATAAGTGTTAGGGTTCTTGAAACCCTCAAGGAGATTGTGATTCTGCCCAATTGAACACCAAGATAGTTTTCCCCAAATTTCGACAATCTAATTTCACCCAAAAAGAGTATGGAAAAACCCTAGAAATTGGGGATTTTTGGGCTGATTCCTTAAGATAGAAAAAGGCTGAAAACACAATAAGAACAGAAAATAGATTAGATAATGATTCAGCACAAGTAGAAATAAAGAAAGAATTGACAGTAAGAAATTAAAAGATAAGTCCTAAGAAGCCTTGAAATCCCGAAAGATCTCACAACTCCCTTCAAACGGCTCTAATCTCCCCTCCAAAGAATATCAATGGCAAGAAGAAGGTTGAAGATGGCTCCCACAATCAAAAAGATTGTTAAAACAACTTCTAAAGAAAACTCAAGAGAAAATCCTTGAAGAACTCAAAGAGAATTTTCACTCAAATCAAATCTGAAATTTTCAATGTAATTGTAATGTAATGTAGGGTGGTTGGCCAAGCCATATAAATAGGCCTTTCAAATGTTTTCCTAATTTAATTAGAACACTAAAACTAAAACTAAAAAAAAAACTCCTAATTATTTTAATATGGAAATTCGGCCAAGGGTTTTTTATTTGGGACTCTTGGATAAACATTTAAACTAAGTAAAATAAATAAATAAATAAAAATAAAACTTTACAACTTGGGCCACTCTAACAATTTGGCCTGATTTTCAACTAAGTATGGGTGGATTTCTTGATTGGGCTTGGAATCTTCTTATTCGGCCTTGCCCTCAAGAATTTGGGCTTTTGTGACTCGTATCAGATAACCTTATTTTATATTACAATTCATTTGTAAAATTAAAAAACTTTATAAAATAAACAATCCCACTAAAAGAGTATTGCTTCATATAAGGAAATTTAAAATTCAGTATAGTCTTTATAAATAAAACATTTTTTAAATTAAATTAAAATAAAATAAATATAATAATTATGGTCAACAATTATTCAAGTTTCCAAGTTGGATAATAAAAAATTAAGAAGGGAAAAATTCTTGAACTGCCTATGGAAATATATGGCCTTAGGAGTAAAAACTGGATTTTTTTAGGTTTAAACTAGGCCCAATATTTATAAGGTCTTGCACGAATGAGAGTAACCCAAATTTATCCCATTTGCTTCCCTTTTAATTCATCTCTTTATCATAATTTTCATTACTTTGTTTGATATTTGCTGTTTGTATTACAACTGATCATAGGTTGGATTATTCACTCAGTTGGAAAGCTCGCTTGAAAAGTAGAAAGTTTGAACAAAAATATAAGCCCTAAAAATGAGCTTGAACAAAAAATAACGTCTATTTAGAAAATGAGTCTAGCTTCAACTAAAGCTTTGTTTAGCATTGCTTTTTAAAAGTGCTTTTGGAGTCAAAAGTACTTTTCAAGCAAGAAACAAGGCTAAGGGTTAGTTTGACAATGCTTTTGAAAAGTGCTGTGGAGAAATGTTTTTGAAAAATTTGGTTCAAAATTTGAGTGTTTAGTATTGCTGTCAAAAAGTACTTTTCATAAATAAAATGTGCATTTTAAAATGTTATTATCAAGTAACAAATATGTTTTTAAATAATATTTAAATTAATTAATATTCTTATATTTTAGTACGAATATAAAAAAATTATTATAATTTATTATTATTTTAATATATAAAATATAAATTTTAAATATTTTTAAGCAATAAATATTAATTATTTATAAAATTTAATTAGAATATATAAACTATAATTTAAATATTTAAATATAACCATTAAATATTTGTAATTAATATTTTAAAAAATAAAATTTTTTATTTTAATTAATGATTTTAACACATTTATAATTAAGTACTAAGAAAAAAAAATACCTTGTTGGAGAGGTCAAAAAGTAATTAAGCACTAAAAGTGCTTTTCAGAGAGGAAAAGCTAAAAATTTTAGCTTATCCATTTCAAAAGTGCTTTTGGTTTTGAAAAGTCAAAAATTTCAGCTGTAGGACTAAATTTATGCCCAGGCCCAAAGCTCCCAAGACCCATTTACATCTAAAACACAGGCCCAAAAATAAACCCAAACAAGGCCCAAACAAACAGAAACCTAAAGCTGTTGCTTGAGCCCTCGCGCCGCACGCCTCTCACCAGCGTCCCACTCCACCATCCACCGTACCTTCGAGACGTGCGCTACCAGCAATCCCTCTTTGTCACGCCTCATGCTTCCGAGATATCCGCAACAACACCTGTAACAGGAAGCAAACAGATAGCAACCAATAGAAGATTTTATTTGTTTTTCTAGGCTATAAAAGCCATTCTAAACAATGTAAAAGGGTCGTTTTTTTTACTACAAAAATCAGAGAGAAATATACGAAAACAGCAAGTTTTGAGTAAAAGCTTTCATACATTCGAATAGAATAAGGTGGTTACAATCTTTTCTTTTAGTTTTTTAATCTTTAGAGCTTTTTGTGGATCTATCTTGTATTTTTGAAAAACAGAGTTTAAAAAAATAAAAAGATTTTAGGAGGGCCTTACCTGGTTTCCGATGGTCGCCGATGAGCGCGGAGGGGAGGGGAAGCGCTGCGATGATGGGCGTTGCGCCCTAGCAGAAGGAGAAAGGGGGCCGAACCCCTTGGTTTTCTTTTTTGAATTCGGCAAAATGGGATTAAAGAAATGAGGGGGGGTTCTTTAATTATAGTGTTAATGGCAGACAGCCAACTTTTTTGGTTTTAATTACAAAGAGAGTGGACCATTTAATTTTTTGGGGGGGGGGGGGCTTATGGCGTACCTAGTCCTTCGTTTGCGTGTGCCCACTAGATTGGGTCCTTTTATGCTACTTTTTTGTTTTTTAAAAATTGGCCCCAAATATTTGCACACCTCTTTGTTTTAGTCCTGTATTAAATGCTGTACATTGGGCAAAAGAGAATTTTCCATTTTGGTCCCCTAGTTCACATGCGCGTCCAACGTGGTCCCCCTAACCGTTTTTAATTCCTATTTTGGCCCAAAAACTCCCATTTTAATTTCAATTAAGCCCCATTTTGATTATTTAAATACTTTTAACATAAAATTAATTGTTTTTTGTTTGTAATATTTATTATTTTTATTCTATTATATCCTACTGTTTTTTTAGTTTTTTTCTATCCCACTATTTATTATACTGTTTTTATACTATTACCTATTATACTTATTATATTTTAAAAGTAAAACTAATTATTTTATGTATAAAATTTTATTATATTTATTATATTATCTGTTATATTAATTTTTTTAAAAAAAATTATTTTTTGTACTCTTTATCTTAAATATTATATATATATTATTAAAGGTTAATAATTTTAAATATAGATTGCTATACTTACTATATTTTGCTTGTTATACTTTATTTATTTTTACTATTTACTACTACTACTTTATTATTATTATTATTTATAACTTTTTATATTTGTTTTTCACTAAAGTTTTTTTCAAATGTTCTTATCGGTCACTATTTTTATACTAAACTATTATTATTTATTATTTTACACTACTACTAATTTACTATAATTATTATCTTTATTTTACTTGCATCACTATATCTAACATCATCATTGGCTTATTATCTTCCTTTCCATTGTGCATTTTTTTAATCATTGCTGTATTTATAATGTTATTACATCCATCACTTCTGTTATTACTACTGTTCTTAATTTTCTTTATGCTTGCTATATTTTAGGTATTAATATATGTTATTAGGGTTATTATATTGCTATTTTCATATTGCATGTTATCATTTTTTTGTTAAGTTTTAACCGCCCAAATTCATTTTATTTAAAGATTTATCCTCGATTGTTTTCAAAATAAAGGCAATGTTCGATATTTAGGATCCTAGGGAAGATTGTGCCCTAACTTGGGTTCCAATTTTCCTCGTTAAACCTAAATAACCGAGTACCCTTCTTAAATCTAATTGTATGAAGTTCGAATAAAAAAACTATTCTTGGAATTTAGGATGTTGCACCCTAACTTACTGGGTGTGGCATTGCAGTTTTGAGGATAGGGATTTCTAAAATCAAGGCAATACCTGGCACTTGGGAGTTTTAAAAGATTGAGCTCTAACTTATTGAGTTCTAATTTTTCATGAGTCCCGAATGACCAAATACCCTTCTCTTGAACCTTCATACATGAATTTTAAAAAAATCAAATACTAACTTAGTTCCGAAGGTCTGAAGTGTTAGACCCTAACTTACTGAGTATGACATATTTCTCCTTCGAAATGAGTGGGTCTTTACATTTTATCCAATTTATGTTTTTTTAAGTAAGAAGATCGTACTCTAAAATCTTTTTAAGTTTCGACATCAAGACATTAACTAATCAAATAAGGTACCAATTTTTGGGCGTTGCGAGGGTGCTAACCCTTCCTCGTACGTAACCGACTCCCGAGCCCGTTTTCTCAAATTTAGCAAACCAAAAATCATTGTTTTAATAAGCCCAAATGTTTTATTAAAACGATCAATTTTAGGGTGGCCCAATCACACCTCAAAAAGGATTGGTGGCGACTCCATTCATATTTTTAAAGTCGATCCCTGTTTTTCAAAATTTAAAAATGGTTTCGACATTATATATATAATGTCATATTTTTATTGGTTATATTTTATTATTTAAAATATAGTTTATATATTAGAATTCAATTTGGTGAATAATTAATATTGATTTTTTTGAAAATATTTAAAATTTATATTGCATATATTAAAATATTAACAACAAATTATAATATATTATTTTTATATTCTTAGTAAGATATCATAATATTAACTTATTTGAACATTATTTAAATGCATATTTATTATTTTATAACACCATGTTTAAAATAGGTATTTTATTTCTCAAAAGTAATTTTTTACAGCAATACTAAATACTTAAATCATAAACCAAAATTTTCAAAAATCACTTTTCCACCATACTTTTTAAAAGCACTTCTCAAAAACAATGCTAAACTAGCCCTAAGTTTTTTTTGCCTAGGCTAGACCCAGCTCGAATTTTAAAAAAAAAAACAGGATACTATTGTTTTGCTACCATTTCGCTATTATATTGCTACTATTTAAATTTCTTAATTTTTTTAAAAATAAATCTTTTAAAATTAAAAAAAATCAACTTATGATGTTATAATAATGTCAACATTGCCACATGTTATTGTCATAAAGTGTAATGTGTACCACACTTAACTTCGTTGCAAAAAAAGTACTAAAACCCTTGACGGAATAAAAATTCAGGTATAAACTTGGGACAAAAAAATCATAAGTACCACCTTGGGATAAAGTGACAAATTCAAGAGCTAAATGAGTAAATGTTAAGAGTTAAATTTTTTAGAACCAAAACTAAATTGATATAATTTATAAATATCGATGGTTATAGTTGCTATTATGTCAATTTTAAAAGCAACTATTGTTAGTCGATCAATAACCAAAAAAGAAAATTGAAAATTGGGTGAATAATTTGTAATGGCCTAAATTCAAGGTTATCGGAACAATGGTTTCGTAACCATAGATCCGATTTAAAGAGAAATTTATTTCAATATTTTTGCTTGAAAATGGATATGATAGGAAAATCGTATGAAAATATTGATAGAAAAATTTTACCAATTTAGTGATTAGATAGAAAAAGAAATTATTGAAGAAATTGGGTAAAAACAAGGTATCGAGACCTCTATCTCGTAAAACCGAGTCGAAAATAATTTTATAAATATTTATGAAATTTTATTAGTGTGGTATTAAAATTTCGGTAGGAAATTTTAATACTTGGGTAGTCAATTAAATGAAAATGACTAAATTGTAATAGGTGTAAAAGTTGCTAGAATGATTAAATAGCTTAAGAGTCTAATGAGAAATGATTTAAAAGGGAATTAGACCCAAAATTTATTTGGGCTGGATGGCAAGGGTATGAAATCAGTAGAAAAATTGATAAATTAAGGGTAAAATTGGAATATTGCAAAATTAACTAAATAAAGCTAGGACTAAATAGGAAATATCTAGATTTCTCTTCATTTCTCTTCAATTCCAGCAGCTAAAAACGCCATAGGAGGGTTCTCTAAGCTGATATTTCATAATTTTTGCACCAAATCCGGAAGATTCAAATACGAAGCTAGATCGAGGAAAGGAAAATGTTCGGGATTAGTAGATTTTTATTGTTTACAAACAAGTATCAAGGTAAGTTCATGTAACTTGAATTATATTCTTAAATGCTTGAAATGCATGTTTTTTATATGAATATGATTTGAATGTTCATTTTATAAAAATTGATGAAACATTGATATATTTGATAAAATGGGAAGAAATCCCGGTTGAATGAAAGGAAAATTCGATGGATCTCTGAAAAGGAATTGACGGTAAAAAGGATCTAGCCCGGACGGGTGATCCTATCCTGATATAGCCCTCCCAAAGAATATGTGTAAAATGGATTTGGCCCGGACGGGTAATCCGAATTAGGGTCTGAATTTAGCCTGAACTGGTAATTCAGATCCAAGCTCATTAGAGTAATTGTCGTTGCAGGGGATTTAGCCTGAACTGGTAATCCCGACAATACTCTATGAGTTTATATTGCAGGGGATTTAGCCTGGACTGGTAATCCCGCTGCAAGGTTGAGGTTCGCGGGAGTGTGCTCTCTGAAATGGATATGTGCACACATGAATATGAATTGACGGACCCGGAATTGTACAATAAATGTGTACCTCTGAAAATCCATCGAAATTCCGATAAATTCAACGGGATAAATATGGAAAAATAACAAGGAAATGGAAATCATGGTATTGACGAGCTCATCAATCATGGTATATATATTATTGATACATGGAAATTATTGTACTAACTTGAATGTTGAGTTTGTGCATGTTAGGGTAATAATGCATTGAATGGATATATGAATGTTTATTATATTGTATTGAAAATATTTGGTAAGTATAACTCTTGTTACATGAGCTTACTAAGTACAAAGTGCTTACCCCGTTTCCTTTTTCCCTATTTTGTAGTGTTAAGAGCTCGGAGGTCGGATTTGGTTGGAGACGCATCACACTGTCAACCTTAGGATTTCGGTATATAAAGAAACTTTATTTTGGAAGTCAATGGCATGTATAAGCTAACAAAGTAAATGTTAACGTGAAATGAATGTAAAGTTAGCCATTAGTATGGTTAACAAACCTGGTTTTAGATATGTGATGACGTTATCTTATAAATATGCATGAATTTATCTTGAAAATATGTTGAATTGATTTGGTTGATGTGGATTGGTCTCGATTTAATATTGCAGGGAAGGTTAGATATTTATAAAGGGGCTATATTGAATATAAAAAAAAAATTTAATTCGTAAACTCCGGTAATGCCTCGTACCCTATTCCGGCAATGAATACGGGTAGGGGTATTACATAATTAGGGACCATTTTATAATTTTTCATAGTTAGGTGATCATTTTGTAACTTTTCATAGTTGGATGACCAAAAAAATAATTTACTAATAGTTAGGTGACTACTAGTGTAGTTTATCCAAATTTTTTCTATAATAGGTCCAAGTCCGACTCACGTATGACTACTAACACATAGAGGTGCTCAATGGTCGGGTTGAGCCTAAATATGATATTAACATACTTTATGTTTGCCTGAACTTGATCCGACCCGAAATATTAATCTAAAATTTTATCCAAATTTGTCCATGTAACACCCCTTGCCCGTATTCGTCGCCGGAATAGGGTAGGAGGCATTACTGGAGTTTACCGAATTAATTTTCCATTAATACGAGTTAAATACTATTCATCTACTAAAACATGTCATGACGTCCTTTAGATAGGTCTCCAAAGCCCAAAACATACTTCGAGACCAAACCAGAATTAAATCGAAACCATAGGGAATTTTTCGCAAAATCCCAAAGTATTTCTTTTTTGTTCAATATAACCCCTTTATAAATATCTAACCTTCCCTGCAAATTTTAAAACCGAGACCAATCCAACCAACCAATTCATTTCAATCAATTTGATACCAAATTATATTTCTATTATAATCATAATATTTAACATATTCATTATTCTTTACTTTAATGTATATTCATTAAACAAGTCTAAGCATTTATATAATCATCAAACCTTATACATGCCATATAAATCAAAAAGAAATTTACAAAAGCTACCGGAGATAATCTGGATAGTGTGATCCTCTGTGTTGATCCGATCCTCCATATCCTTCCACGTCAATCTACAAGAGACATTGATTACACTCATGTCAGCTTATAGAAGCTTAGTAAGTTCATAGGCATAAAACATAAATCTGACCAAATATTTATACACTTATACAATATAATCAATTATTAAGTTCACCTGTCAACCACAGCCATTGGTGAGTTCCCTTGTATAAACTTACTACCACTTATCCATTTCCTTTAATTCTTTTGGGGCCCATTTGTCACATATCATTCTTTAACCAAATTAGGGAATGGTTACGGAAAATTGAGTACTTCACTTTCACTTTGCCATAGTATAACTATGGTCTTGTGTTTGATCACTTATCACCTTTTGAAGTCATAGTCCTGCCACGGTCTTACACTGATCACATTTATCACTTGTCACTGATCAGATAAGTGTAGCTAAAGCTACCACTTATCACTTATCACTTGTAACTGATCAGATAAGTGTAGCTAAAGCTACCACTTATCACTTGTTGCTTGTCACTTATCACTGATCAGATAAGTGTAGCTGAGGCTACCACTTATCACTTGTCATTGGTCAGAAGTACTCAAATCCGACATTCCGCTCAATTTAATCATTTATTCGATTTTCGTGTTGTTATTTTATTCTCTATTTATCAATAAATATATTTCATCATACATATTACATTATATAATTCATAAAATTAACATATAATTATTAAACTTCAACCATATGAACTTACCTGGGTCGATTTGCAAAATTTGTGAAAGTTCAGGGACTAATCAGCTACTTTTTCTTTTCCTCGACTTGCTTCGGGTTCTCGATTTGCAATGAAAATATGAAAAAATAGCTTAAGAAAACCCTTCTATGGTGTTTTTGCTGATGAGAATGCAGAAAAATAATGAGAATTCTAGATAATTCCACTTTAGTCCTAGTTTTTAAGTAAATTTTGTAATATTCCAATTTTGCCCTTAATTCATCAATTTTCCTGCTGGTTTCATGCACCTTGCCGTCCAGCCCAAATAGACCTTGGGTCTATTTGCCTTTTAAACCCTCTTTCTTTTATCATTTAAGCTATCTAATCATTTCCCATAATTTTACATTTGTTACAATTTAATCCTTTTTATTCAATTAACTATCGAAACTTTAAAATTTCTTAACGAAACTTTGATACTAACTTATTAACACTCCATAAATATTTATAAAAATATTTATGGCTCGTTTTAAAATTTTCAAACTCTCGATATCTCATTTCCGATTCTAATTTTTAAAATTTTTATTTCTAGTATACTATTCGTTATTTCAAAAATTTTCCTAACTTCACACTTAACTTATATTCACTAAATTATTAATATTTTCTACTCATTTGTCGGATTTAGTGATCTCGAATCACTGTTCCGACACCACTAAAAATTTAGGCTATTACAGTCCATACTTACAAAAGACTAACTCAATCTATATTATGCTTACCTATATTATTTTTTAATTTTTAAAAAATATTTATATTATATTATTTTAATATTTAATAATTTTATTTTATATAATTATTTTAATATTTATATTAGAGTATTATTATTTAATATAAATTTATTTTTTTAATATGTTTTAAATTGTATAATATATAAAATTAACATAATATAAATAATTCTAAATGATTAAACCTGAGACTCATAACCTAACCCATTAATAGTTCTACTAAGTGATTTGTGTACTTAATAGTGAACTTCAGGTTTCCATTTGTCACTAATATTTAGGACTTTTAAGAATCTGTCTGTTAGGCCTAATAGAATAGTGAAGTGTTCAGCAGTTCAAATACACTAATCACATCCGCTCTTTATCCGCACCTCTTTACTTGTCCTCCTCTTGTAATTCAAAATATATAAATATATATTTACGACTTTCATTAGCGCACAGCAACTGCCAAAATTCCCTTCAAATGCTACTCTCTCTCTTCGTCACCAACTGTTCTAATCCTCTACTTCCTGTAGGCGATTAAGGCTTTAGTTCCAGTTTTATCTGCAAATTCCGAAATTCATGGATCTAACGAGCGAGGTATCCTAGTTCTTTCTTTCTCCCAATTTTTTTTTGTGTAATCGTGATATTATTTGGTATTATGGATTGAAATATCAACGTTGTTCGTTTGAATTGTAGTTTCTCAATTAATTTAGGGTTTAATTTATTCATTTTCTGCTTTGAAGAATGGATAGTAGTGGCTGTTTGGTTTAACTTAAAAAAATATTTTCTTTAGAACAATTAGGGTTTGCTTTATGTCAACTGAATACTCAATAACTATGGGGTTTTGAATGTGTTTAGGTGGGATTAAGGTTGCTTTTTTCTCCAATTAGTTCCCACATTGTTGTTCGGACGGCATGGTAAGTTCTTAGCTGAATGAATCATTTTGTAGAAACTTGTCAATCTTGTCACCTTTGATTATGAGTCTGTTACTAATTGTTGTAAATTGGGTTTAACAGTTGTACAGTGGGGACTGTTTTACCTGTTTACTCAACGTTTAAAGCAATTGAAAGCAACGATCAAAACGAGCAGCGAAAATGGCTTCTTTATTGGACAGGTTATCATTTCTGTTGCAACTTTTGCTTTGGCTTACCGCTACTTGGAATTTGACTCTCTTTATCTCTTGTTTAATGTAATTCAAATTCTACAACAGATCTTCCCATTGATAGCTCATTGTGACTATTGACTCTTCATAAATCATAAATATATTCTTAAGTTGAAAAATTACAAGGAATTTGTTTTTAATGGGAAAGTTAATTTGGAAACAAAAAGCGTAATAAAGTACAAAAATGCAACAGCCATATCAGATTTGCATAAACGCAGTGCAAAACTGATTTTGTAAACATCCTATTGACGTGACCTTTTGAGTTTTAATCTGTTTATTTGTGTAAAGCAATGTGATCTGAAATTGATTGGTTAAGTGGCTTGAAAATGGCTTGCATATAGCTGCTGCATGTGATGTATAATCAAAATAAATTGTTGCAATAGCATTATTCACTACGTCATATAAGTTCTAATTTTTGCTTGCAGTTTATGGATCTTTTAGTGTTGCTGAAGCGTTCTCGGACAAACTCTTGTCCTGGTACCTTTTCCTAAACCTAAATTTTGCATGTGGATTTTGTTTTAGTGGTGCTATGTCTTTTGATTCATAGAATCGTTTCACATTTCATAAGGTGCATTTCTTGCATGTGTGGTTGATTAAACTTATTGATGATTTGCAGTGAAATACATTTCATTTTATACATTGGAGCTGAATTATTAAGGATTTTTTAAAAAAAGAAAGAAAATATTTGCTTACTTATTTCGATATTGTTTCATCATTTTTCTAGGTTTGGGGCATTTTCTTTTAAGTGTTGCTCCAACATAAGGAAGCTCATTTTTTTTTACTCACCAGGTTTCCTTTCTACTACTATGCAAAGTTTGCTTTTCTAGTTTGGCTTCAACTTCCATCTGCCAATGTAAGCTAAAATTTTGCTTCTATTTTCAAAGATAGGATATCTTGTTACTAGATCTTGCATGCATTGTTTTCAAGTGTATCCTTTATCAGGATACATCTTAATTAGTCAGCATGATTTGAATATTCTTAATTTTGTTCTTTCTATATGCAACCGATAAATTGAAATTATACAGTGAGCAAGGTGCTTTTCTTAACTAATTGCTTTCTAACAGGGAGCTGAACATTTGTATATGAGCCATCTCCGTCCATTTCTACTGAAGCACCAATCTAGGCTTGATAAAATATTGGGGTGTATTTACAATGAAATGGTAAGATCTACAATTTTACCATGGAAGGTTATGAATTTCTAGTTTCAGAGTGCTCATCAAAAAGGAACTTGTATCCTGTGGCTTATGTAAATTATTTCCACTCTTGAGCCCCTGGTTCCACCCTCTTTTCTCTCATTCTTTAATTGAACCGTTCCTGTCAACTTTCATTCTTATTTCCTAAGAGAAACAAGGAATCTGTTAATTCAAGGCTGATTTTGCTGCCAAGTGCTGAATTAGATGGTTTCTATTTAGACTTTAATTTAAACGAGTAATTGCAAAATCTTTCTGATAGATTAATGGAATTGCAGGTCAAAATCATCAGTGCACACCAAACGGAAATCAAGTTTGCAAGGCTGCTTTTTATGAAACTCATGGCATCAGGTACAGACTTGGATTTTAATTAATTTTATTGAGTAGTACTAAACTTCATCCTAAATACGTTTAAAGTACCATCCTGTAAGTGTTTCTGTCAATTCAACTCGTTATTTTGATTTTCTCAATCAACTACTAATAATTCCTTCTCGTGATAAATTTGATGGACTCTGAAAAGAGAAACAGATCAATAAGGGTAAAAGCATCCTTTGGTCTCACATTTTCTTTATGTTGCCAGTGAACCAGATTGGTTGCGATTATATTCAGCCTGTGCAAAGACAGTCAAATTGTTCCATTGAAGGCCCAAGCGAAGCAGATTCTGATAGGCAATCTGAAACTGAAGATTGATACTGTCACAATAAGGTTAAGATTTGTTTGCATTAATATTTCTCTTGTTTTTTAGAAATTTAAGGTTCAGGCTATACAGGATAGGCGTCCCTTTCGAGAACATAAATTGCTGTATTTATTGCTCCAATGCCTTCTACTTCTTCTTGTTTTCTTTCTCCACCAAATATGCTTTCTCTGCTTCTGGAATTGCCAACATAATACTATTCAGCTTGAAATTCATCTCCTCAACCTTTTCCATTAGTCTATCATTTGTAAACATGCCACTGCAAACATTTTTTATGGTTTCCCAGCTTTCAATTAATGGTAAACCAATAATAACTGCTGATCCGATACTGCCCCATGCTATAGCAATGACCGCCCAGAATGTGAAATAGCCAACACTAAACTCCCCTGCATTCGAATTTTGTGTTAAGAAAAAGCATTAGCTGCAATGGGTTAGATTCTATCTCTGCTGCAAATAAAATTTACCTGCAGGAATAGTGAGTAGAGGCCACAGCATAACGATGACAACTGTAAAACCAACACCCCATTTCACTATCCATCATTTGGCTGTTTTTAGTTTTTCCTCTTTCAACTCATCTTCATTCAAATCACTCTCTTCCTTCTCCACCATTGTTATCTGCCTTGTGGTGTCCCAGGTATAGTTTTGAGGCCATAAGAGACTGCACAGTGCATGAATGGCTCCACCTGTAAGTATGGAAACCACGTTTCCGGCAA